>NC_134834.1:127285308-127340353 GCF_004210375.1 Tachypleus tridentatus | reverse complement strand
TTTTAAAACACCAACAAACCGTAACGTGTAAACCCTAAAACCTTAGTAGCTGCTGTTTTAAAACACCAACAAACCGTAACGTGTAAACCCTAAAACTTAGTAGCTGCTGTTTTAAAACACCAACAAACCGTAACGTGTAAACCCTAAAACCTTAGTAGCTGCTGTTTTAAAACACCAACAAACCGTAACGTGTAAACCCTAAAACCTTAGTAGCTGCTGTTTTAAAACACCAACAAACCGTAACGTGTAAACCCTAAAACCTTAGTAGCTGCTGTTTTAAAACACCAACAAACCGTAACGTGTAAACCCTAAAACCTTAGTAGCTGCTGTTTTAAAACACCAACAAACCGTAACGTGTAAACCCTAAAACTTAGTAGCTGCTGTTTTAAAACACCAACAACCCGTAACGTGTAAACCCTAAACCTTAGTAGCTGCTGTTTTAAAACACCAACAAACCGTAACGTGTAAACCCTAAAACTTAGTAGCTGCTGTTTTAAAACACCAACAACCCGTAACGTGTAAACCCTAAAACCTTAGTAGCTGCTGTTTTAAAACACCAACAAACCGTAACGTGTAAACCCTAAAACCTTAGTAGCTGCTGTTTTAAAACACCAACAAACCGTAACGTGTAAACCCTAAAACCTTAGTAGCTGCTGTTTTAAAACACCAACAAACCGTAACGTGTAGCTGCTGTTTTAAACACCAACAAACCGTAAAAACCCTAAAACCTTAGTAGCTGCTGTTTTAAAACACCAACAACCCGTAACGTGTAAACCCTAAAACCTTAGTAGCTACTGTTTTAAAACACCAACAAACCGTAACGTGTAGACACTAAATCCTTAGTCGCTGCTGTTTTAAAACACCAACAAACCGTAACGTAAACCCTAAAACCTTAGTAGCTGCTGTTTTAAAACACCAACAAACCGTAACGTGTAAACCCTAAAACCTTAGTAGCTGCTGTTTTAAAACACCAACAAACCGTAACGTGTAAACCCTAAAACCTTAGTAGCTGCTGTTTTAAAACACCAACAAACCGTAACGTGTAAACCCTAAAACTTAGTAGCTGCTGTTTTAAAACACCAACAAACCGTAACGTGTAAACCCTAAAACCTTAGTAGCTGCTGTTTTAAAACACCAACAAACCGTAACGTGTAAACCCTAAAGCTTAGTAGCTGCTGTTTTAAAACACCAACAAACCGTAACGTGTAAACCCTAAAACCTTAGTAGCTGCTGTTTTAAAACACCAACAAACCGTAACGTGTAAACCCTAAAACCTTAGTAGCTGCTGTTTTAAAACACCAACAAACCGTAACGTGTAAACCCTAAAACCTTAGTAGCTGCTGTTTTAAAACACCAACAAACCGTAACGTGTAAACCCTAAAACCTTAGTAGCTGCTGTTTTAAAACACCAACAAACCGTAACGTGTAAACCCTAAAACCTTAGTAGCTGCTGTTTTAAAACACCAACAAACCGTAACAAGTAAACCCTAAAACTTAGTAGCTGCTGTTTTAAAACACCAACAAACCGTAACGTGTAAACCCTAAAACCTTAGTAGCTGCTGTTTTAAAACACCAACAAACCGTAACGTGTAAACCCTAAAACCTTAGTAGCTGCTGTTTTAAAACACCAACAAACCGTAACGTGTAAACCCTAAAACCTTAGTAGCTGCTGTTTTAAAACACCAACAAACCGTAACGTGTAAACCCTAAACCTTAGTAGCTGCTGTTTTAAAACACCAACAAACCGTAACGTGTAAACCCTAAAACCTTAGTAGCTGCTGTTTTAAAACACCAACAAACCGTAACGTGTAAACCCTAAAAACCTTAGTAGCTGCTGTTTTAAAACACCAACAAACCGTAACGTGTAAACCCTAAAACCTTAGTAGCTGCTGTTTTAAAACACCAACAAACCGTAACGTGTAAACCCTAAAACTTAGTAGCTGCTGTTTTAAAACACCAACAAACCGTAACGTGTAAACCCTAAAACCTTAGTAGCTGCTGTTTTAAAACACCAACAAACCGTAACGTGTAAACCCTAAAACCTTAGTAGCTGCTGTTTTAAAACACCAACAAACCGTAACGTGTAAACCCTAAAACCTTAGTACCTGCTGTTTTAAAACACCAACAAACCGTAACGTGTAAACCCTAAACTTAGTAGTGCTGCTTTTTAAAACACCAACAAACCGTAAAAAACCTTAGTAGCTGCTGTTTTAAAACACCAACAAACCGTAACGTGTAAACCCTAAAACCTTAGTAGCTGCTGTTTTAAAACACCAACAAACCGTAACGTGTAAACCCTAAAACCTTAGTAGCTGCTGTTTTAAAACACCAACAAACCGTAACGTGTAAACCCTAAAACCTTAGTAGCTGCTGTTTTAAAACACCAACAAACCGTAACGTGTAAACCCTAAAACCTTAGTAGCTGCTGTTTTAAAACACCAACAAACCGTAACGTGTAAACCCTAAAACCTTAGTAGCTGCTGTTTTAAAACACCAACAAACCGTAACGTGTAAACCCTAAAACCTTAGTAGCTGCTGTTTTAAAACACCAACAACCCGTAACGTAAACCCTAAAACTTAGTAGCTGCTGTTTTAAAACACCAACAAACCGTAACGTGTAAACCGTTAGTAGCTGCTGTTTTAAAACACCAACAAACCGTAACGTGTAAACCCTAAAACTTAGTAGCTGCTGTTTTAAAACACCAACAAACCGTAACGTGTAAACCCTAAAACTTAGTAGCTGCTGTTTTAAAACACCAACAAACCGTAACGTGTAAACCCTAAAACCTTAGTAGCTGCTGTTTTAAAACACCAACAAACCGTAACGTGTAAACCCTAAAACCTTAGTAGCTGCTGTTTTAAAACACCAACAAACCGTAACGTGTAAACCCTAAAACTTTAGTAGCTGCTGTTTTAAAACACCAACAAACCGTAACGTGTAAACCCTAAAACCTTAGTAGCTGCTGTTTTAAAACACCAACAAACCGTAACGTGTAAACCCTAAAACCTTAGTAGCTGCTGTTTTAAAACACCAACAAACCGTAACGTGTAAACCCTAAAACCTTAGTAGCTGCTGTTTTAAAACACCAACAAACCGTAACGTGTAAACCCTAAAACTTAGTAGCTGCTGTTTTAAAACACCAACAAACCGTAACGTGTAAACCTAAAACCTTAGTAGCTGCTGTTTTAAAACACCAACAAACCGTAACGTGTAAACCCTAAAGCTTAGTAGCTGCTGTTTTAAAACACCAACAAACCGTAAACCTTAGTAGCTGCTGTTTTAAAACACCAACAAACCGTAAAAACACCAACAAACCGTAACGTGTAAACCCTAAAACCTTAGTAGCTGCTGTTTTAAAACACCAACAAACCGTAACGTGTAAACCCTAAAACCTTAGTAGCTGCTGTTTTAAAACACAAACAACAAACCGTAAAACTTAATACCTGCTGTTTTAAAACACCAACAAACCGTAACGTAAACCCTAAAACTTAGTAGCTGTTTTAAAACACCAACAAACCGTAACGTGTAAACCCTAAAACCTTAGTAGCTGCTGTTTTAAAACACCAACAAACCGTAACGTGTAAACCCTAAAACCTTAGTAGCTGCTGTTTTAAAACACCAACAAACCGTAACGTGTAAACCCTAAAACCTTAGTAGCTGCTGTTTTAAAACACCAACAAACCGTAACGTGTAAACCCTAAAACCTTAGTAGCTGCTGTTTTAAAACACCAACAAACCGTAACGTGTAAACCCTAAAACCTTAGTAGCTGCTGTTTTAAAACACCAACAAACCGTAACGTGTAAACCCTAAAACCTTAGTAGCTGCTGTTTTAAAACACCAACAAACCGTAACGTGTAAACCCTAAAACTTAGTAGCTGCTGTTTTAAAACACCAACAAACCGTAACGTGTAAACCCTAAAACCTTAGTAGCTGCTGTTTTAAAACACCAACAAACCGTAACGTGTAAACCCTAAAACCTTAGTAGCTGCTGTTTTAAAACACCAACAAACCGTAACGTGTAAACCCTAAAACCTTAGTAGCTGCTGTTTTAAAACACCAACAAACCGTAACGTGTAAACCCTAAAACCTTAGTAGCTGCTGTTTTAAAACACCAACAAACCGTAACGTGTAAACCCTAAAACCTTAGTAGCTGCTGTTTTAAAACACCAACAAACCGTAACGTGTAAACCCTAAAACCTTAGTAGCTGCTGTTTTAAAACACCAACAAACCGTAACGTGTAAACCCTAAACCTTAGTAGCTGCTGTTTTAAAACACCAACAAACCGTAACGTGTAAACCCTAAAACCTTAGTAGCTGCTGTTTTAAAACACCAACAAACCGTAACGTGTAAACCCTAAAACCTTAGTAGCTGCTGTTTTAAAACACCAACAAACCGTAACGTGTAAACCCTAAAACTTAGTAGCTGCTGTTTTAAAACACCAACAAACCGTAACGTGTAAACCCTAAAACCTTAGTAGCTGCTGTTTTAAAACACCAACAAACCGTAACGTGTAAACCCTAAAACCTTAGTAGCTGCTGTTTTAAAACACCAACAAACCGTAACGTGTAAACCCTAAAACCTTAGTAGCTGCTGTTTTAAAACACCAACAAACCGTAACGTGTAAACCCTAAAACCTTAGTAGCTGCTGTTTTAAAACACCAACAAACCGTAACGTAAACCCTAAAACCTTAGTAGCTGCTGTTTTAAAACACCAACAAACCGTAACGTGTAAACCCTAAAACCTTAGTAGCTGCTGTTTTAAAACACCAACAAACCGTAACGTGTAAACCCTAAAACTTAGTAGCTGCTGTTTTAAAACACCAACAAACCGTAACGTAAACCCTAAAACTTAGTAGCTGCTGTTTTAAAACACCAACAAACCGTAACGTGTAAACCCTAAAACATAGTAGCTGCTGTTTTAAAACACCAACAAACCGTAACGTGTAAACCCTAAAACTTAGTAGCTGCTGTTTTAAAACACCAACAAACCGTAACGTGTAAACCCTAAAACCTTAGTAGCTGCTGTTTTAAAACACCAACAAACCGTAACGTGTAAACCCTAAAACCTTAGTAGCTGCTGTTTTAAAACACCAACAAACCGTAACGTGTAAACCCTAAAACCTTAGTAGCTGCTGTTTTAAAACACCAACAAACCGTAACGTGTAAACCCTAAAACCTTAGTAGCTGCTGTTTTAAAACACCAACAAACCGTAACGTGTAAACCCTAAAACCTTAGTAGCTGCTGTTTTAAAACACCAACAAACCGTAACGTGTAAACCCTAAAACCTTAGTAGCTGCTGTTTTAAAACACCAACAAACCGTAACGTGTAAACCCTAAAACCTTAGTAGCTGCTGTTTTAAAACACCAACAAACCGTAACGTGTAAACCCTAAAACCTTAGTAGCTGCTGTTTTAAAACACCAACAAACCGTAACGTGTAAACCCTAAACCTTTGTAACTGCTGTTTTAAAACACCAACAACCCGTAACGTGTAAACCCTAAAACCTTAGTAGCTGCTGTTTTAAAACACCAACAAACCGTAACGTGTAAACCCTAAAACCTTAGTAGCTGCTGTTTTAAAACACCAACAAACCGTAACGTGTAAACCCTAAAACCTTAGTAGCTGCTGTTTTAAAACACCAACAAACCGTAACGTGTAAACCCTAAAACCTTAGTAGCTGCTGTTTTAAAACACCAACAAACCGTAACGTGTAAACCCTAAAACCTTAGTAGCTGCTGTTTTAAAACACCAACAAACCGTAACGTGTAAACCCTAAAACCTTAGTAGCTGCTGTTTTAAAACACCAACAAACCGTAACGTGTAAACCCTAAAACTTAGTAGCTGCTGTTTTAAAACACCAACAAACCGTAACGTGTAAACCCTAAACCTTAGTAGCTGCTGTTTTAAAACACCAACAAACCGTAACGTGTAAACCCTAAAACCTTAGTAGCTGCTGTTTTAAAACACCAACAAACCGTAACGTGTAAACCCTAAAACTTAAGCTGCTGTTTTAAAACACCAACAAACCGTAAGCTGCTGTTTTAAAACACCAACAAACCGTGTAAACCCTAAACCTTAGTAGCTGCTGTTTTAAAACACCAACAAACCGTAACGTGTAAACCCTAAAACCTTAGTAGCTGCTGTTTTAAAACACCAACAAACCGTAACGTGTAAACCCTAAAACTTAGTAGCTGCTGTTTTAAAACACCAACAAACCGTAACGTGTAAACCCTAAAACTTAGTAGCTGCTGTTTTAAAACACCAACAAACCGTAACGTGTAAACCCTAAAACCTTAGTAGCTGCTGTTTTAAAACACCAACAAACCGTAACGTGTAAACCCTAAAACCTTAGTAGCTGCTGTTTTAAAACACCAACAAACCGTAACGTGTAAACCCTAAAACCTTAGTAGCTGCTGTTTTAAAACACCAACAAACCGTAACGTGTAAACCTAAAACCTTAGTAGCTGCTGTTTTAAAACACCAACAAACCGTAACGTGTAAACCCTAAAACCTTAGTAGCTGCTGTTTTAAAACACCAACAAACCGTAACGTGTAAACCCTAAAACCTTAGTAGCTGCTGTTTTAAAACACCAACAAACCGTAACGTGTAAACCCTAAAACCTTAGTAGCTGCTGTTTTAAAACACCAACAAACCGTAACGTGTAAACCCTAAAACCTTAGTAGCTGCTGTTTTAAAACACCAACAAACCGTAACGTGTAAACCCTAAAACCTTAGTAGCTGCTGTTTTAAAACACCAACAAACCGTAACGTGTAACCCTAAAACCTTAGTAGCTGCTGTTTTAAAACACCAACAAACCGTAACGTAAACCCTAAACCTAGTAGCTGCTGTTTTAAAACACCAACAAACCGTAACGTGTAAACCCTAAAACCTTAGTAGCTGCTGTTTTAAAACACCAACAAACCGTAACGTGTAAACCCTAAAACTTAGTAGCTGCTGTTTTAAAACACCAACAAACCGTAACGTGTAAACCCTAAAACCTTAGTAGCTGCTGTTTTAAAACACCAACAAACCGTAACGTGTAAACCCTAAAACCTTAGTAGCTGCTGTTTTAAAACACCAACAAACCGTAACGTGTAAACCCTAAAACCTTAGTAGCTGCTGTTTTAAAACACCAACAAACCGTAACGTGTAAACCCTAAAACCTTAGTAGCTGCTGTTTTAAAACACCAACAACCCGTAACGTGTAAACCCTACAACCTTAGTAGTTGGTGTTTTAAAACACCAACAAACAATAACGTGAAAACCCTAAAACTTAGTAGCTGCTGTTTTAAAACACCAACAAACCGTAACGTGTAAACCCTAAAACCTTAGTAGCTGCTGTTTTAAAACACCAACAAACCGTAACGTGTAAACCCTAAAACTTAGTAGCTGCTGTTTTAAAACACCAACAAACCGTAACGTGTAAACCCTAAAACCTTAGTAGCTGCTGTTTTAAAACCTTAGTAGCTGCTGTTTTAAAACACCAACAAACCGTAACGTGTAAACCCTAAAACCTTAGTAGCTGCTGTTTTAAAACACCAACAAACCGTAACGTGTAAACCCTAAAACCTTAGTAGCTGCTGTTTTAAAACACCAACAAACCGTAACGTGTAAACCCTAAAACTTAGTAGCTGCTGTTTTAAAACACCAACAAACCGTAACGTGTAAACCCTAAAACCTTAGTAGCTGCTGTTTTAAAACACCAACAAACCGTAACGTGTAAACCCTAAAACCTTAGTAGCTGCTGTTTTAAAACACCAACAAACCGTAACGTGTAAACCCTAAAACCTTAGTAGCTGCTGTTTTAAAACACCAACAAACCGTAACGTGTAAACCCTAAAACCTTAGTAGCTGCTGTTTTAAAACACCAACAAACCGTAACGTGTAAACCCTAAAACTTAGTAGCTGCTGTTTTAAAACACCAACAAACCGTAACGTGTAAACCCTAAACCTTAGTAGCTGCTGTTTTAAAACACCAACAAACCGTAACGTGTAAACCCTAAACCTTAGTAGCTGCTGTTTTAAAACACCAACAAACCGTAACGTGTAAACCCTAAAACCTTAGTAGCTGCTGTTTTAAAACACCAACAAACCGTAACGTGTAAACCCTAAAACTTAGTAGCTGCTGTTTTAAAACACCAACAAACCGTAACGTGTAAACCCTAAAACCTTAGTAGCTGCTGTTTTAAAACACCAACAAACCGTAACGTGTAAACCCTAAAACCTTAGTAGCTGCTGTTTTAAAACACCAACAAACCGTAACGTGTAAACCCTAAAACTTTAGTAGCTGCTGTTTTAAAACACCAACAAACCGTAACGTGTAAACCCTAAAACCTTAGTAGCTGCTGTTTTAAAACACCAACAAACCGTAACGTGTAAACCCTAAAACCTTAGTAGCTGCTGTTTTAAAACACCAACAAACCGTAACGTGTAAACCCTAAAACCTTAGTAGCTGCTGTTTTAAAACACCAACAAACCGTAACGTGTAAACCCTAAAACCTTAGTAGCTGCTGTTTTAAAACACCAACAAACCGTAACGTGTAAACCCTAAACCTTAGTAGCTGCTGTTTTAAAACACCAACAAACCGTAACGTGTAAACCCTAAACCTTAGTAGCTGCTGTTTTAAAACACCAACAAACCGTAACGTGTAAACCCTAAAACCTTAGTAGCTGCTGTTTTAAAACACCAACAAACCGTAACGTGTAAACCCTAAAACCTTAGTAGCTGCTGTTTTAAACACCAACAAACAGTAACGTAAACCCTAAAACCTTAGTGCTGCTTTTAAAACACCAACAAACCGTAACGTGTAGACCCTAAAACCTTAGTAGCTGGTGTTTTAAAACACCAACAAACCGTAACGTTTAAACCCTAAAACCTTAGTCGCCGCTGTTTTAAAACACCAACAAACCGTAACGTAAACCCTAAAACATAATAGCTGCTGTTTTAAAACACCAACAAACCGTAACGTGTAAACCCCAAAACCTTAGTAGCTGCTGTTTTAAAACACCAACAAACCGTAACGTGTAAACCCTAAAACTTAGTAGCTGCTGTTTTAAAACACCAACAAACCGTAACGTGTAAACCCTAAAACCTTAGTAGCTGCTGTTTTAAAACACCAACAAACCGTAACGTGTAAACCCTAAAACCTTAGTAGCTGCTGTTTTAAAACACCAACAAACCGTAACGTGTAAACCCTAAAACCTTAGTAGCTGCTGTTTTAAAACACCAACAAACCGTAACGTGTAAACCCTAAAACCTTAGTAGCTGCTGTTTTAAAACACCAACAAACTTAACGTGTAAACCCTAAAACGTAGTAAACACCAAAAACCTTAGTAACCCTAAAACCTTAGTAGCTGCTGTTTTAAACACCAACAAACCGTAACGTGTAAACCCTAAAACTTAGTAGCTGCTGTTTTAAAACACCAACAAACCGTAACGTGTAAACCCTAAAACTTAGTAGCTGCTGTTTTAAAACACCAACAAACCGTAACGTGTAAACCCTAAAACCTTAGTAGCTGCTGTTTTAAAACACCAACAAACCGTAACGTGTAAACCCTAAAACCTTAGTAGCTGCTGTTTTAAAACACCAACAAACCGTAACGTGTAAACCCTAAAACCTTAGTAGCTGCTGTTTTAAAACACCAACAAACCGTAACGTGTAAACCCTAAAACCTTAGTAGCTGCTGTTTTAAAACACCAACAAACCGTAACGTGTAAACCCTAAAACCTTAGTAGCTGCTGTTTTAAAACACCAACAAACCGTAACGTGTAAACCCTAAAACCTTAGTAGCTGCTGTTTTAAAACACCAACAAACCGTAACGTGTAAACCCTAAAACCTTAGTAGCTGCTGTTTTAAAACACCAACAACCCGTAACGTGTAAACCCTTTTAAAACACCAACAAACCGTAGCTGTAGCTGCTGTTTAAAACACCAACAAACCGTAACGTGTAAACCCTAAAACCTTAGTAGCTGCTGTTTTAAAACACCAACAAACCGTAACGTGTAAACCCTAAAACCTTAGTAGCTGCTGTTTTAAAACACCAACAAACCGTAACGTGTAAACACTAAAACCTTAGTAGCTGCTGTTTAAAAAACAAACCAACAAACCGTAAACGTAGTGCTGTTTTAAACACCAACAAACCGTAACGTTAAACCTAAAACTTAGCTGCTTTTTAAAACACCAACAAACCGTAACGTGTAAACCCTAAAACTTAGTAGCTGCTGTTTTAAAACACCAACAAACCGTAACGTGTAAACCCTAAAACCTTAGTAGCTGCTGTTTTAAAACACCAACAAACCGTAACGTGTAAACCCTAAACCTTTGTAGCTGCTGTTTTAAAACACCAACAAACCGTAACGTGTAAACCCTAAACCTTAGTAGCTGCTGTTTTAAAACACCAACAAACCGTAACGTAAACCCTAAAACTTAGTAGCTGCTGTTTTAAAACACCAACAAACCGTAACGTGTAAACCCTAAAACCTTAGTAGCTGCTGTTTTAAAACACCAACAAACCGTAACGTGTAAACCCTAAAACCTTAGTAGCTGCTGTTTTAAAACACCAACAAACCGTAACGAGTAAACCCTAAAACATAGTAGCTGCTGTTTTAAAACACCAACAAACAGTAACGTGTAAACCCTAAAACCTTAGTAGCTGCTGTTTTAAAACACCAACAAACCGTAACGTGTAAACCCTAAAACCTTAGTAGCTGCTGTTTTAAAACACCAACAAACCGTAACGTGTAAACCCTAAAACTTAGTAGCTGCTGTTTTAAAACACCAACAAACCGTAACGTGTAAACCCTAAAACTTAGTAGCTGCTGTTTTAAAACACCAACAAACCGTAACGTGTAAACCTAAAACCTTAGTAGCTGCTGTTTTAAAACACCAACAAACCGTAACGTTTAAACCCTAGAACCTTAGTAGCTGCTGTTTTAAAACACCAACAAACCGTAACGTGTAAACCCTAAAACCTTAGTAGCTGCTGTTTTAAAACACCAACAAACCGTAACGTGTAAACCCTAAAACCTTAGTAGCTGCTGTTTTAAAACACCAACAAACCGTAACGTGTAAACCCTAAAACCTTAGTAGCTGCTGTTTTAAAACACCAACAAACCGTAACGTGTAAACCCTAAACCTTAGTAGCTGCTGTTTTAAAACACCAACAAACCGTAACGTGTAAACCCTAAAACCTTAGTAGCTGCTGTTTTAAAACACCAACAAACCGTAACGTGTAAACCCTAAAACCTTAGTAGCTGCTGTTTTAAAACACCAACAAACCGTAACGTGTAAACCCTAAAACCTTAGTAGCTGCTGTTTTAAAACAACCAACAAACCGTAACGTGTAAACCCTAAAACCTTAGTAGCTGCTGTTTTAAAACACCAACAAACCGTAACGTGTAAACCCTAAAACCTTAGTAGCTGCTGTTTTAAAACACCAACAAACCGTAACGTGTAAACCCTAAAACCTTAGTAGCTGCTGTTTTAAAACACCAACAAACCGTAACGTGTAAACCCTAAAACTTAGTAGCTGCTGTTTTAAAACACCAACAAACCGTAACGTGTAAACCTAAAACCTTAGTAGCTGCTGTTTTAAAACACCAACAAACCGTAACGTGTAAACCCTAAAACCTTAGTAGCTGCTGTTTTAAAACACCAACAAACCGTAACGTGTAAACCCTAAACCTTAGTAGCTGCTGTTTTAAAACACCACCAACTCCTAACGTGTAAACCCTACAGCCTTAGTAGCTGCTGTTTTAAAACACCAACAACCCGTAACGTGTAAACCCTACAACCTTAGTAGTTGCTGTTTTAAAACACCAACAAACCGTAACGTAGTAAACCCTACAACCTTAGTAGCTGCTGTTTTAAAACACCAACAAACCGTAACGTGTAAACCCTAAAACCTTAGTAGCTGCTGTTTTAAAACACCAACAAACCGTAACGTGTAAACCCTAAAACCTTAGTAGCTGCTGTTTTAAAACACCAACAAACCGTAACGTGTAAACCCTAAAACCTTAGTAGCTGCTGTTTTAAAACACCAACAAACCGTAACGTGTAAACCCTAAAACCTTAGTAGCTGCTGTTTTAAAACACCAACAAACCGTAACGTGTAAACCCTAAAACTTAGTAGCTGCTGTTTTAAAACACCAACAACCCGTAACGTGTAAACCCTACAACCTTAGTAGCTGCTGTTTTAAAACACCAACAAACCGTAACGTGTAAACCCTAAAACCTTAGTAGCTGCTGTTTTAAAACACCAACAAACCGTAACGTGTAAACCCTAAAACCTTAGTAGCTGCTGTTTTAAAACACCAACAAACCGTAACGTGTAAACCCTAAAACCTTAGTAGCTGCTGTTTTAAAACACCAACAAACCGTAACGTGTAAACCCTAAAACTTAGTAGCTGCTGTTTTAAAACACCAACAAACAACAAACCTAAAACCTAGTAGCTGCTGTTTTAAACACCAAACCGTAACGTGTAAACCCTAAAACCTTAGTAAAACTTAGTAGCTGCTGTTTTAAAACACCAACAAACCGTAACGTGTAAACCCTAAAACTTAGTAGCTGCTGTTTTAAAACACCAACAAACCGTAACGTGTAAACCCTAAAACTTAGTAGCTGCTGTTTTAAAACACCAACAAACCGTAACGTGTAAACCCTAAAACCTTAGTAGCTGCTGTTTTAAAACACCAACAAACCGTAACGTGTAAACCCTAAAACTTAGTAGCTGCTGTTTTAAAACACCAACAAACCGTAACGTGTAAACCCTAAAACCTTAGTAGCTGCTGTTTTAAAACACCAACAAACCGTAACGTGTAAACCCTAAAACCTTAGTAGCTGCTGTTTTAAAACACCAACAAACCGTAACGTGTAAACCCTAAAACCTTAGTAGCTGCTGTTTTAAAACACCAACAAACCGTAACGTGTAAACCCTAAAACCTTAGTAGCTGCTGTTTTAAAACACCAACAAACCGTAACGTGTAAACCCTAAAACCTTAGTAGCTGCTGTTTTAAAACACCAACAAACCGTAACGTGTAAACCCTAAAACCTTAGTAGCTGCTGTTTTAAAACACCAACAAACCGTAACGTGTAAACCCTAAACCTTAGTAGCTGCTGTTTTAAAACACCAACAAACCGTAACGTGTAAACCCTAAAACTTAGTAGCTGCTGTTTTAAAACACCAACAAACCGTAACGTGTAAACCCTAAAACCTTAGTAGCTGCTGTTTTAAAACACCAACAAACCGTAACGTGTAAACCCTAAAACCTTAGTAGCTGCTGTTTTAAAACACCAACAACCCGTAACGTGTAAACCCTAAAAAACCTTAGTAGCTGCTGTTTTAAAACACCAACAAACCGTAACGTGTAAACCCTAAAACTTAGTAGCTGCTGTTTTAAAACACCAACAAACCGTAACGTGTAAACCCTAAAACCTTAGTAGCTGCTGTTTTAAAACACCAACAAACCGTAACGTGTAAACCCTAAAACCTTAGTAGCTGCTGTTTTAAAACACCAACAAACCGTAACGTGTGAACCCTAAAACTTAGTAGCTGCTAAAACTTAGTAGCTGCTGTTTTAAAACACCAACAAACCGTAACGTGTAAACCCTAAAACCTTAGTAGCTGCTGTTTTAAAACACCAACAAACCGTAACGTGTAAACCCTAAAACTTAGTAGCTGCTGTTTTAAAACACCAACAAACCGTAACGTGTAAACCCTAAAACCTTAGTAGCTGCTGTTTTAAAACACCAACAAACCGTAACGTGTAAACCCTAAAACTTAGTAGCTGCTGTTTTAAAACACCAACAAACCGTAACGTGTAAACCCTAAAACTTAGTAGCTGCTGTTTTAAAACACCAACAAACCGTAACGTGTAAACCCTAAAACCTTAGTAGCTGCTGTTTTAAAACACCAACAAACCGTAACGTGTAAACCCTAAAACCTTAGTAGCTGCTGTTTTAAAACACCAACAAACCGTAACGTGTAAACCCTAAAACCTTAGTAGCTGCTGTTTTAAAACACCAACAAACCGTAACGTGTAAACCCTAAAACCTTAGTAGCTGCTGTTTTAAAACACCAACAAACCGTAACGTGTAAACCCTAAACCTTAGTAGCTGCTGTTTTAAAACACCAACAAACCGTAACGTGTAAACCCTAAAACCTTAGTAGCTGCTGTTTTAAAACACCAACAAACCGTAACGTAAACCCTAAAACCTTAGTAGCTGCTGTTTTAAAACACCAACAACCCGTAACGTGTAAACCCTAAACCTTAGTAGCTGCTGTTTTAAAACACCAACAAACCGTAACGTGTAAACCCTAAAACCTTAGTAGCTGCTGTTTTAAAACACCAACAAACCGTAACGTGTAGACCCTAAAACCTTAGTAGCTGCTGTTTTAAAACACCAACAAACCGTAACGTGTAAACCCTAAAACCTTAGTAGCTGCTGTTTTAAAACACCAACAAACCGTAACGTGTAAACCCAAAAACTTAAAACTAGTAGCTGCTGTTTTAAAACACCAACAAACCGTAACGTGTAAACCCTAAAACCTTAGTAGGTGCTGTTTTAAAACACCAACAACCCGTAACGTGTAAACCCTACAACCTTAGTAGCTGCTGTTTTAAAACACCAACAAACCGTAACGTGTAAACCCTAAACATAGTAACTGCTGTTTTAAAACACCAACAACCCGTAACGTGTAAACCCTAAAACTTAGTAGCTGCTGTTTTAAAACACCAACAACCCGTAACGTGTAAACCCTAAAACCTTAGTAGCTGCTGTTTTAAAACACCAACAAACCGTAACGTGTAAACCCTAAAACCTTAGTAGCTGCTGTTTTAAAACACCAACAAACCGTAACGTGTAAACCCTAAACCTTAGTAGCTGCTGTTTTAAAACACCAACAAACCGTAACGTGTAAACCCTAAAACCTTAGTAGCTGCTGTTTTAAAACACCAACAAACCGTAACGTGTAAACCCTAAAACCTTAGTAGCTGCTGTTTTAAAACACCAACAAACCGTAACGTGTAAACCCTAAAACCTTAGTAGCTGCTGTTTTAAAACACCAACAAACCGTAACGTGTAAACCCTAAAACCTTAGTAGCTGCTGTTTTAAAACACCAACAAACCGTAACGTGTAAACCCTAAAACTTAGTAGCTGCTGTTTTAAAACACCAACAAACCGTAACGTAAACCCTAAAACCTTAGTAGCTGCTGTTTTAAAACACCAACAAACCGTAACGTGTAAACCCTAAAACTTAGTAGCTGCTGTTTTAAAACACCAACAAACCGTAACGTGTAAACCCTAAAACCTTAGTAGCTGCTGTTTTAAAACACCAACAAACCGTAACGTGTAAACCCTAAACCTTAGTAGCTGCTGTTTTAAAACACCAACAAACCGTAACGTGTAAACCCTAAACCTTAGTAGCTGCTGTTTTAAAACACCAACAAACCGTAACGTGTAAACCCTAAAACCTTAGTAGCTGCTGTTTTAAAACACCAACAAACCGTAACGTGTAAACCCTAAAACTTAGTAGCTGCTGTTTTAAAACACCAACAAACCGTAACGTGTAAACCCTAAAACTTAGTAGCTGCTGTTTTAAAACACCAACAAACCGTAACGTAAACCCTAAACCTTAGTAGCTGCTGTTTTAAAACACCAACAAACCGTAACGTGTAAACCCTAAAACCTTAGTAGCTGCTGTTTTAAAACACCAACAAACCGTAACGTGTAAACCCTAAAACCTTAGTAGCTGCTGTTTTAAAACACCAACAAACCGTAACGTGTAAACCCTAAAACCTTAGTAGCTGCTGTTTTAAAACACCAACAAACCGTAACGTAGTAAACCCAAAAACCGTAACGTAGTAGCTGCTGTTTTAAAACACCAACAAACCGTAACGTGTAAACCCTAAAACCTTAGTAGCTGCTGTTTTAAAACACCAACAACCCGTAACGTGTAAACCCTAAAACTTAGTAGCTGCTGTTTTAAAACACCAACAAACCGTAACGTGTAAACCCTAAAACTTAGTAGCTGCTGTTTTAAAACACCAACAAACCGTAACGTGTAAACCCTAAAACTTAGTAGCTGCTGTTTTAAAACACCAACAAACCGTAACGTGTAAACCCTAAAACCTTAGTAGCTGCTGTTTTAAAACACCAACAAACCGTAACGTAAACCCTAAAACCTTAGTAGCTGCTGTTTTAAAACACCAACAAACCGTAACGTGTAAACCCTAAAACCTTAGTAGCTGCTGTTTTAAAACACCAACAAACCGTAACGTGTAAACCCTAAAACCTTAGTAGCTGCTGTTTTAAAACACCAACAAACCGTAACGTGTAAACCCTAAAACCTTAGTAGCTGCTGTTTTAAAACACCAACAAACCGTAACGTGTAAACCCTAAAACCTTAGTAGCTGCTGTTTAAAACACCAACAAACCGTAACGTGTAAACCCTAAACCTTTAGTAGCTGCTGTTTTAAAACACCAACAAACCGTAACGTGTAAACCCTAAAACCTTAATAGGTGCTGTTTTAAAACACCAACAACCCGTAACGTGTAAACCCTAAAACCTTAGTAGCTGCTGTTTTAAAACACCAACAAACCGTAACGTGTAAACCCTAAAACCTTAGTAGCTGCTGTTTTAAAACACCAACAAACCGTAACGTGTAAACCCTAAAACTTAGTAGCTGCTGTTTTAAAACACCAACAAACCGTAACGTGTAAACCCTAAAACCTTAGTAGCTGCTGTTTTAAAACACCAACAAACCGTAACGTGTAAACCCTAAAACCTTAGTAGCTGCTGTTTTAAAACACCAACAAACCGTAACGTGTAAACCCTAAAACTTAGTAGCTGCTGTTTTAAAACACCAACAAACCGTAACGTGTAAACCCTAAAACCTTAGTAGCTGCTGTTTTAAAACACCAACAAACCGTAACGTGTAAACCCTAAAACCTTAGTAGCTGCTGTTTTAAAACACCAACAAACCGTAACGTGTAAACCCTAAAACCTTAGTAGCTGCTGTTTTAAAACACCAACAAACCGTAACGTGTAAACCCTAAAACCTTAGTAGCTGCTGTTTTAAAACACCAACAAACCGTAACGTGTAAACCCTAAAACCTTAGTAGCTGCTGTTTTAAAACACCAACAAACCGTAACGTGTAAACCCTAAAACCTTAGTAGCTGCTGTTTTAAAACACCAACAAACCGTAACGTGTAAACCCTAAAACCTTAGTAGCTGCTGTTTTAAAACACCAACAAACCGTAACGTGTAAACCCTAAACCTTAGTAGCTGCTGTTTTAAAACACCAACAAACAATAACGTGAAAACCCTAAACCTTAGTAGCTGCTGTTTTAAAACACCAACAAACCGTAACGTGTAAACCCTAAAACCTTAGTAGCTGCTGTTTTAAAACACCAACAAACCGTAAATGGAAACCCTAAAACCTTAGTAGCTGCTGTTTTAAAACACCAACAAACCGTAACGTGTAAACCTAAAAACCTTAGTAGCTGCTGTTTTAAAACACCAACAAACCGTAACGTGTAAACCCTAAAACTTAGTAGCTGCTGTTTTAAAACACCAACAAACCGTAACGTGTAAACCCTAAAACCTTAGTAGCTGCTGTTTTAAAACACCAACAAACCGTAACGTGTAAACCCTAAAACCTTAGTAGCTGCTGTTTTAAAACACCAACAAACCGTAACGTGTAAACCCTAAAACCTTAGTAGCTGCTGTTTTAAAACACCAACAAACCGTAACGTGTAAACCCTAAAACCTTAGTAGCTGCTGTTTTAAAACACCAACAAACCGTAACGTGTAAACCCTTAGTAAAAACACCAACAAACCGTTAGTAGCTGCTGTTTTAAAACACCAACAAACCGTAACGTGTAAACCCTAAAACCTTAGTAGCTGCTGTTTTAAAACACCAACAAACCGTAACGTGTAAACCCTAAAACCTTAGTAGCTGCTGTTTTAAAACACCAACAAACCGTAACGTGTAAACCCTAAAACTTAGTAGCTGCTGTTTTAAAACACCAACAAACCGTAACCCTAAAACTTAGTAGCTGCTCTTTTAAAACACCAACAAACAGTAACGTGTAAACCCTAAAACTTAGTAGCTGCTGTTTTAAAACACCAACAAACCGTAACGTGTAAACCCTAAAAATTAGTAGCTGCTGTTTTAAAACACCAACAAACCGTAACGTGTAAACCCTAAAACCTTAGTAGCTGCTGTTTTAAAACACCAACAAACAGTAACGTGTAAACCCTAAAACTTAGTAGCTGCTGTTTTAAAACACCAACAAACCGTAACGTGTAAACCCTAAACCTTAGTAGCTGCTGTTTTAAAACACCAACAAACCGTAACGTGTAAACCCTAAAACCTTAGTAGCTGCTGTTTTAAAACACCAACAAACCGTAACGTGTAAACCCTAAAACCTTAGTAGCTGCTGTTTTAAAACACCAACAAACCGTAACGTGTAAACCCTAAAACCTTAGTAGCTGCTGTTTTAAAACACCAACAAACCGTAACGTGTAAACCCTAAAACCTTAGTAGCTGCTGTTTTAAAACACCAACAAACCGTAACGTGTAAACCCTAAAACCTTAGTAGCTGCTGTTTTAAAACACCAACAAACCGTAACGTGTAAACCCTAAAACTTAGTAGCTGCTGTTTTAAAACACCAACAAACCGTAACGTGTAAACCCTAAACCTTAGTAGCTGCTGTTTTAAAACACCAACAAACCGTAACGTGTAAACCCTAAAACCTTAGTAGCTGCTGTTTTAAAACACCAACAAACCGTAACGTGTAAACCCTAAAACTTAGTAGCTGCTGTTTTAAAACACCAACAAACCGTAACGTGTAAACCCTAAAACTTAGTAGCTGCTGTTTTAAAACACCAACAAACCGTAACGTGTAAACCCTAAAACCTTAGTAGCTGCTGTTTTAAAACACCAACAAACCGTAACGTGTAAACCCTAAACCTTAGTAGCTGCTGTTTTAAAACACCAACAAACCGTAACGTGTAAACCCTAAAACCTTAGTAGCTGCTGTTTTAAAACACCAACAACCCGTAACGTGTAAACCCTAAACCTTAGTAGCTGCTGTTTTAAAACACCAACAAACCGTAACGTGTAAACCCTAAACCTTAGTAGCTGCTGTTTTAAAACACCAACAAACCGTAACGTGTAAACCCTAAAACCTTAGTAGCTGCTGTTTTAAAACACCAACAAACCGTAACGTGTAAACCCTAAAACCTTAGTAGCTGCTGTTTTAAAACACCAACAAACCGTAACGTGTAAACCCTAAAACCTTAGTAGCTGCTGTTTTAAAACACCAACAAACCGTAACGTGTAAACCCTAAAACCTTAGTAGCTGCTGTTTTAAAACACCAACAAACCGTAACGTGTAAACCCTAAACCTTAGTAGCTGCTGTTTTAAAACACCAACAAACCGTAACGTGTAAACCCTAAAACCTTAGTAGCTGCTGTTTTAAAACACCAACAAATCGTAACGTGTAAACCCTAAAACTTAGTAGCTGCTGTTTTAAAACATCAACAACCCGTAACGTGTAAACCCTTAAAAAACACCAACAAACCGTAACGTAGTAGCTGCTGTTTTAAAACACCAACAAACCGTAACGTGTAAACCCTAAAACCTTAGTAGCTGCTGTTTTAAAACCAACAAACAACAAACCGTAACGTGTAAACCCAAAAAACGTGTAAACCTTAGTAGCTGCTGTTTTAAAACACCAACAAACCGTAACGTGTAAACCCTAAAACCTTAGTAGCTGCTGTTTTAAAACACCAACAAACCGTAACGTGTAAACCCTAAAACCTTAGTAGCTGCTGTTTTAAAACACCAACAAACCGTAACGTGTAAACCCTAAACCTTAGTAGCTGCTGTTTTAAAACACCAACAACCCGTAACGTGTAAACCCTAAAACTTAGTAGCTGCTGTTTTAAAACACCAACAACCCGTAACAAGTAAACCCTAAAACCTTAGTAGCTGCTGTTTTAAAACACCAACAAACCGTAACGTGTAAACCCTAAAACCTTAGTAGCTGCTGTTTTAAAACACCAACAAACCGTAACGTGTAAACCCTAAAACTTAGTAGCTGCTGTTTTAAAACACCAACAAACCGTAACGTGTAAACCCTAAAACTTAGTAGCTGCTGTTTTAAAACACCAACAATCCGTAACGTGTAAACCCTAAAACCTTAGTAGCTGCTGTTTTAAAACACCAACAAACCGTAACGTGTAAACCCTAAAACCTTAGTAGCTGCTGTTTTAAAACACCAACAAACCGTAACGTGTAAACCCTAAAACCTTAGTAGCTGCTGTTTTAAAACACCAACAAACCGTAACGTGTAAACCCTAAAACCTTAGTAGCTGCTGTTTTAAAACACCAACAAACCGTAACGTGTAAACCCTAAAACCTTAGTAGCTGCTGTTTTAAAACACCAACAAACCGTAACGTGTAAACCCTAAACCTTAGTAGCTGCTGTTTTAAAACACCAACAAACCGTAACGTGTAAACCCTAAAACCTTAGTAGCTGCTGTTTTAAAACACCAACAAACCGTAACGTGTAAACCCTAAAACCTTAGTAGCTGCTGTTTTAAAACACCAACAAACCGTAACGTGTAAACCCTAAAACCTTAGTAGCTGCTGTTTTAAAACACCAACAAACCGTAACGTGTAAACCCTAAAACCTTAGTAGCTGCTGTTTTAAAACACCAACAACGTGTAAACCGTAACACCAACAAACCGTGTAAACCCTAAAACTTAGTAGCTGCTGTTTTAAAACACCAACAAACCGTAACGTAGTAGCTGCTGTTTTAAAACACCAACAAACCGTAACGTGTAAACCCTAAAACTTAGTAGCTGCTGTTTTAAAACACCAACAAACCGTAACGTGTAAACCCTAAAACCTTAGTAGCTGCTGTTTTAAAACACCAACAAACCGTAACGTGTAAACCCTAAACCTTAGTAGCTGCTGTTTTAAAACACCAACAAACCGTAACGTGTAAACCCTAAAACCTTAGTAGCTGCTGTTTTAAAACACCAACAAACCGTAACGTGTAAACCCTAAAACCTTAGTAGCTGCTGTTTTAAAACACCAACAAACCGTAACGTGTAAACCCTAAAACCTTAGTAGCTGCTGTTTTAAAACACCAACAAACCGTAACGTAAACCCTAAAACCTTAGTAGCTGCTGTTTTAAAACACCAACAAACCGTAACGTGTAAACCCTAAAACCTTAGTAGCTGCTGTTTTAAAACACCAACAAACCGTAACGTGTAAACCCTAAAACCTTAGTAGCTGCTGTTTTAAAACACCAACAAACCGTAACGTGTAAACTGTAGCTGCTGTTTTAAAACACCAACAAACCGTAACGTGTAAACCCTAAAACCTTAGTAGCTGCTGTTTTAAAACACCAACAAACCGTAACGTGTAAACCCTAAAACTTAGTAGCTGCTGTTTTAAAACACCAACAAACCGTAACGTGTAAACCCTAAAACTTAGTAGCTGCTGTTTTAAAACACCAACAAACCGTAACGTGTAAACCCTAAAACTTAGTAGCTGCTGTTTTAAAACACCAACAAACCGTAACGTGTAAACCCTAAAACCTTAGTAGCTGCTGTTTTAAAACACAACAACAAACCGTAACGTGTAAACCCTAAAACCTTAGTAGCTGCTGTTTTAAAACACCAACAAACCGTAACGTGTAAACCCTAAAACTTAGTAGCTGCTGTTTTAAAACACCAACAAACCGTAACGTGTAAACCCTAAAACCTTAGTAGCTGCTGTTTTAAAACACCAACAAACCGTAACGTGTAAACCCTAAAACCTTAGTAGCTGCTGTTTTAAAACACCAACAAACCGTAACGTGTAAACCCTAAAACCTTAGTAGCTGCTGTTTTAAAACACCAACAAACCGTAACGTGTAAACCCTAAAACCTTAGTAGCTGCTGTTTTAAAACACCAACAAACCGTAACGTGTAAACCCTAAAACCTTAGTAGCTGCTGTTTTAAAACACCAACAAACCGTAACGTGTAAACCCTAAAACCTTAGTAGCTGCTGTTTTAAAACACCAACAAACCGTAACGTGTAAACCCTAAAACCTTAGTAGCTGCTGTTTTAAAACACCAACAAACCGTAACGTGTAAACCCTAAACCTTAGTAGCTGCTGTTTTAAAACACCAACAAACCGTAACGTGTAAACCCTAAAACTTAGTAGCTGCTGTTTTAAAACACCAACAAACCGTAACGTGTAAACCCTAAAACTTAGTAGCTGCTGTTTTAAAACACCAACAAACCGTAACGTGTAAACCCTAAAACCTTAGTAGCTGCTGTTTTAAAACACCAACAAACCGTAACGTGTAAACCCTAAAACCTTAGTAGCTGCTGTTTTAAAACACCAACAAACCGTAACGTGTAAACCCTAAAACCTTAGTAGCTGCTGTTTTAAAACACCAACAAACCGTAACGTGTAAACCCTAAAACCTTAGTAGCTGCTGTTTTAAAACACCAACAAACCGTAACGTGTAAACCCAACAAACCGTAAAAACCTTAGTAGCTGCTGTTTTAAAACACCAACAAACCGTAACGTGTAAACCCTAAAACCTTAGTAGCTGCTGTTTTAAAACACCAACAAACCGTAACGTGTAAACCCTAAAACCTTAGTAGCTGCTGTTTTAAAACACCAACAAACCGTAACGTGTAAACCCTAAAACCTTAGTAGCCGCTGTTTTAAAACACCAACAAACCGCTGTTTTAAAACACCAACAAACCGTAACGTGTAAACCCTAAAACTTAGTAGCTGCTGTTTTAAAACACCAACAAACCGTAACGTGTAAACCCTAAAACCTTAGTAGCTGCTGTTTTAAAACACCAACAAACCGTAACGTGTAAACCCTAAAACCTTAGTAGCTGCTGTTTTAAAACACCAACAAACCGTAACGTGTAAACCCTAAACCTTAGTAGCTGCTGTTTTAAAACACCAACAAACCGTAACGTGTAAACCCTAAAACTTAGTAGCTGCTGTTTTAAAACACCAACAACCCGTAACGTGTAAACCCTAAAACTTAGTAGCTGCTGTTTTAAAACACCAACAACCCGTAACGTGTAAACCCTAAAACTTAGTAGCTGCTGTTTTAAAACACCAACAAACCGTAACGTGTAAACCCTAAAACCTTAGTAGCTGCTGTTTTAAAACACCAACAAACCGTAACGTGTAAACCCTAAACCTTAGTAGCTGCTGTTTTAAAACACCAACAAACCGTAACGTGTAACCCTAAAACTTAGTAGCTGCTGTTTTAAAACACCAACAAACCGTAACTGTAAACCCTAAAACCTTAGTAGCTGCTGTTTTAAAACACCAACAAACCGTAACGTGTAAACCCTAAAACCTTAGTAGCTGCTGTTTTAAAACACCAACAAACCGTAACGTGTAAACCCTAAAACCTTAGTAGCTGCTGTTTTAAAACACCAACAAACCGTAACGTGTAAACCCTAAAACCTTAGTAGCTGCTGTTTTAAAACACCAACAAACCGTAACGTGTAAACCCTAAAACCTTAGTAGCTGCTGTTTTAAAACACAAACCGTAACGTGTAAACCGTAACGTAGTGCTGTTTTAAACACCAACAAACCGTAACGTAAAAAAACTTAGTTAAACCCTAGCTGCTGTTTTAAAACACCAACAACCCGTAACGTGTAAACCCTAAAACTTAGTAGCTGCTGTTTTAAAACACCAACAAACCGTAACGTGTAAACCCTAAAACCTTAGTAGCTGCTGTTTTAAAACACCAACAAACCGTAACGTGTAAACCCTAAAACTTAGTAGCTGCTGTTTTAAAACACCAACAAACCGTAACGTGTAAACCCTAAAACCTTAGTAGCTGCTGTTTTAAAACACCAACAAACCGTAACGTGTAAACCCTAAAACCTTAGTAGCTGCTGTTTTAAAACACCAACAAACCGTAACGTGTAAACCCTAAAACCTTAGTAGCTGCTGTTTTAAAACACCAACAAACCGTAACGTGTAAACCCTAAAACCTTAGTAGCTGCTGTTTTAAAACACCAACAAACCGTAACGTGTAAACCCTAAAACCTTAGTAGCTGCTGTTTTAAAACACCAACAACTCGAAACGTGTAAACCCTAAAACTTAGTAGTTGCTCTTTTTAAAACACCAACAAACCGTAACGTGTAAACCCTAAAACCTTAGTAGCTGCTGTTTTAAAACACCAACAAACCGTAACGTGTAAACCCTAAAACCTTAGTAGCTGCTGTTTTAAAACACCAACAAACCGTAACGTGTAAACCCTAAAACTTAGTAGCTGCTGTTTTAAAACACCAACAAACCGTAACGTGTAAACCCTAAACTTAGTAGCTGCTGTTTTAAAACACCAACAAACCGTAACGTGTAAACCCTAAAACCTTAGTAGCTGCTGTTTTAAAACACCAACAAACCGTAACGTGTAAACCCTAAACCTTAGTAGCTGCTGTTTTAAAACACCAACAAACCGTAACGTGTAAACCCTAAAACCTTAGTAGCTGCTGTTTTAAAACACCAACAAACCGTAACGTGTAAACCCTAAAACCTTAGTAGCTGCTGTTTTAAAACACCAACAAACCGTAACGTGTAAACCCTAAACCTTAGTAGCTGCTGTTTTAAAACACCAACAAACCGTAACGTGTAAACCCTAAAACTTAGTAGCTGCTGTTTTAAAACACCAACAAACCGTAACGTGTAAACCCTAAAACCTTAGTAGCTGCTGTTTTAAAACACCAACAAACCGTAACGTGTAAACCCTAAACCTTAGTAGCTGCTGTTTTAAAACACCAACAAATCGTAACGTGTAAACCCTAAAACTTAGTAGCTGCTGTTTTAAAACACCAACAACCCGTAACGTGTAAACCCTAAAACTTAGTAGCTGCTGTTTTAAACACCAACAACACGTAACGTGTAAACCCTAAAATCTTAGTAGCTGCTGTTTTAAAACACCAACAAACCGTAACGTGTAAACCCTAAAACCTTAGTAGCTGCTGTTTTAAAACACCAACAAACCGTAACGTGTAAACCCTAAAACTTAGTAGCTGCTGTTTTAAAACACCAACAAATCGTAACGTGTAAACCCTAAAACTTAGTAGCTGCTGTTTTAAAACACCAACAAACCGTAACGTGTAAACCCTAAAACTTAGTAGCTGCTGTTTTAAAACACCAACAAACCGTAACGTTTAAACCTTAGTAGCTGCTGTTTTAAAACACCAACAAACCGTAACGTGTAAACCTAAAACCTTAGTAGCTGCTGTTTTAAAACACCAACAAACCGTAACGTGTAAACCCTAAAACCTTAGTAGCTGCTGTTTTAAAACACCAACAAACCGTAACGTGTAAACCCTAAAACCTTAGTAGCTGCTGTTTTAAAACACCAACAAACCGTAACGTGTAAACCCTAAAACCTTAGTAGCTGCTGTTTTAAAACACCAACAAACCGTAACGTGTAAACCCTAAAACCTTAGTAGCTGCTGTTTTAAAACACCAACAAACCGTAACGTGTAAACCCTAAAACCTTAGTAGCTGCTGTTTTAAAACACCAACAAACCGTAACGTGTAAACCCTAAAACCTTAGTAGCTGCTGTTTTAAAACACCAACAAACCGTAACGTGTAAACCCTAAAACCTTAGTAGCTGCTGTTTTAAAACACCAACAACCCGTAACGTGTAAACCCTAAAACTTAGTAGCTGCTGTTTTAAAACACCAACAACTCGAAACGTGTAAACCCTAAAACTTAGTAGTTGCTGTTTTAAAACACCAACAACCCGTAACGTGTAAACCCTACAACCTTAGTAGTTGCTGTTTTAAAACACCAACAAACCGTAACGTGTAAACCCTAAACCTTAGTAGCTGCTGTTTTAAAACACCAACAAACCGTAACGTGTAAACCCTAAAACTTAGTAGCTGCTGTTTTAAAACACCAACAAACCGTAACGTGTAAACCCTAAAACCTTAGTAGCTGCTGTTTTAAAACACCAACAACCCGTAACGTAAACCCTAAAACCTTAGTAGCTGCTGTTTTAAAACACCAACAAACCGTAACGTGTAAACCCTAAAACCTTAGTAGCTGCTGTTTTAAAACACCAACAAACCGTAACGTGTAAACCCTAAAACCTTAGTAGCTGCTGTTTTAAAACACCAACAAACCGTAACGTGTAAACCCTAAAACCTTAGTAGCTGCTGTTTTAAAACACCAACAAACCGTAACGTGTAAACCCTAAAACCTTAGTAGCTGCTGTTTTAAAACACCAACAAACCGTAACGTGTAAACCCTAAAACCTTAGTAGCTGCTGTTTTAAAACACCAACAAACCGTAACGTGTAAACCCTAAACCTTAGTAGCTGCTGTTTTAAAACACCAACAAACCGTAACGTGTAAACCCTAAACCTTAGTAGCTGCTGTTTTAAAACACCAACAAACCGTAACGTGTAAACCCTAAAACCTTAGTAGCTGCTGTTTTAAAACACCAACAAACCGTAACGTGTAAACCCTAAAACCTTAGTAGCTGCTGTTTTAAAACACCAACAAACCGTAACGTGTAAACCCTAAAACTTAGTAGCTGCTGTTTTAAAACACCAACAAACCGTAACGTGTAAACCCTAAAACCTTAGTAGCTGCTGTTTTAAAACACCAACAAACCGTAACGTAAACCCTAAAACTTAGTAGCTGCTGTTTTAAAACACCAACAACCCGTAACGTGTAAACCCTACAACCTTAGTAGCTGCTGTTTTAAAACACCAACAAACCGTAACGTGTAAACCCTAAACCTTAGTAGCTGCTGTTTTAAAACACCAACAAACCGTAACGTGTAAACCCTAAAACCTTAGTAGCTGCTGTTTTAAAACACCAACAAACCGTAACGTGTAAACCCTAAAACCTTAGTAGCTGCTGTTTTAAAACACCAACAAACCGTAACGTAAACCCTAAACCTTAGTAGCTGCTGTTTTAAAACACCAACAAACCGTAACGTGTAAACCCTAAAACTTAGTAGCTGCTGTTTTAAAACACCAACAAACCGTAACGTGTAAACCCTAAAACTTAGTAGCTGCTGTTTTAAAACACCAACAAACCGTAACGTGTAAACCC
The DNA here is from genome assembly GCF_004210375.1 of Tachypleus tridentatus. Lineage (NCBI taxonomy): Eukaryota > Metazoa > Arthropoda > Merostomata > Xiphosura > Limulidae > Tachypleus > Tachypleus tridentatus. The sequence continues at coordinate 127,313,201 of NC_134834.1, read as the reverse complement.
TAAAACCTTAGTAGCTGCTGTTTTAAAACACCAACAAACCGTAACGTGTAAACCTTAAAACTTAGTAGCTGCTGTTTTAAAACACCAACAAACCGTAACGTGTAAACCCTAAAACTTAGTAGCTGCTGTTTTAAAACACCAACAAACCGTAACGTGTAAACCCTAAAACCTTAGTAGCTGCTGTTTTAAAACACCAACAAACCGTAACGTGTAAACCCTAAAACCTTAGTAGCTGCTGTTTTAAAACACCAACAAACCGTAACGTGTAAACCCTAAAACCTTAGTAGCTGCTGTTTTAAAACACCAACAAACCGTAACGTGTAAACCCTAAAACTTAGTAGCTGCTGTTTTAAAACACCAACAAACCGTAACGTGTAAACCCTAAAACCTTAGTAGCTGCTGTTTTAAAACACCAACAAACCGTAACGTGTAAACCCTAAAACCTTAGTAGCTGCTGTTTTAAAACACCAACAAACCGTAACGTGTAAACCCTAAAACCTTAGTAGCTGCTGTTTTAAAACACCAACAAACCGTAACGTGTAAACCCTAAAACTTAGTAGCTGCTGTTTTAAAACACCAACAAACCGTAACGTGTAAACCCTAAAACCTTAGTAGCTGCTGTTTTAAAACACCAACAAACCGTAACGTGTAAACCCTAAAACCTTAGTAGCTGCTGTTTTAAAACACCAACAAACCGTAACGTGTAAACCCTAAAACCTTAGTAGCTGCTGTTTTAAAACACCAACAAACCGTAACGTGTAAACCCTAAAACCTTAGTAGCTGCTGTTTTAAAACACCAACAAACCGTAACGTGTAAACCCTAAAACCTTAGTAGCTGCTGTTTTAAAACACCAACAAACCGTAACGTGTAAACCCTAAAACCTTAGTAGCTGCTGTTTTAAAACACCAACAAACCGTAACGTGTAAACCCTAAAACCTAGTAGCTGCTGTTTTAAAACACCAACAAACCGTAACGTGTAAACCCTAAAACCTAGCTGCTGTTTTAAAACACCAACAAACCGTAACGTGTAAACCCTAAAACCTTAGTAGCTGCTGTTTTAAAACACCAACAAACCGTAACGTGTAAACCCTAAAACATAGCAGCTGCTGTTTTAAAACACCAACAACCCGTAACGTGTAAACCCTAAAACCTTAGTAGCTGCTGTTTTAAAACACCAACAAACCGTAACGTGTAAACCCTAAAACACCAACAAACCGTAACGTTAGTAGCTGCTGTTTTAAAACACCAACAAACCGTAACGTGTAAACCCTAAAACCTTAGTAGCTGCTGTTTTAAAACACCAACAAACCGTAACGTGTAAACCCTAAAACCTTAGTAGCTGCTGTTTTAAAACACCAACAAACCGTAACGTGTAAACCCTAAAGCTTTGTAGCTGCTGTTTTAAAACACCAACAAACCGTAACGTGTAAACCCTAAAACCTTAGTAGCTGCTGTTTTAAAACACCAACAAACCGTAACGTGTAAACCCTAAACCTTAGTAGCTGCTGTTTTAAAACACCAACAAACCGTAACGTGTAAACCCTAAAACCTTAGTAGCTGCTGTTTTAAAACACCAACAAACCGTAACGTGTAAACCCTAAAACCTTAGTAGCTGCTGTTTTAAAACACCAACAACAAACCGTAAACCCTAAACCTTAGTAGCTGTGTTTTAAACACCAACAAACCGTAAAAACTTTAGTAGCCGCTGTTTTAAAACACCAACAAACCGTAACGTGTAAACCCTAAAACCTTAGTAGCTGCTGTTTTAAAACACCAACAAACCGTAACGTGTAAACCCTAAAACCTTAGTAGCTGCTGTTTTAAAACACCAACAAACCGTAACGTGTAAACCCTAAAACCTTAGTAGCTGCTGTTTTAAAACACCAACAAACAATAACGTGAACCTTTAAAACCCTAAAACTTAGTAGCTGCTGTTTTAAAACACCAACAAACCGTAACGTTTAAACCCTACAACCTTAGTCGCCGCTGTTTTAAAACACCAACAAACCGTAACGTGTAAACCCTAAAACCTTAGTAGCTGCTGTTTTAAAACACCAACAAACCGTAACGTGTAAACCCTAAAACCTTAGTAGCTGCTGTTTTAAAACACCAACAAACCGTAACGTGTAAACCCTAAAACTTAGTAGCTGCTGTTTTAAAACACCAACAACCCGTAACGTGTAAACCCTAAAACTTAGTAGCTGCTGTTTTAAAACACCAACAAACCGTAACGTGTAAACCCTAAAACTTAGTAGCTGCTGTTTTAAAACACCAACAAACCGTAACGTGTAAACCCTAAAACCTTAGTAGCTGCTTTTTAAAACACCAACAAACCGTAACGTGTAAACCCTACAACCTTAGTAGCTGCTGTTTTAAAACACCAACAAACCGTAACGTGTAAACCCTAAAACTTAGTAGCTGCTGTTTTAAAACACCAACAAACCGTAACGTGTAAACCCTAAAACCTTAGTAGCTGCTGTTTTAAAACACCAACAAACCGTAACGTGTAAACCCTAAAACCTTAGTAGCTGCTGTTTTAAAACACCAACAAACCGTAACGTGTAAACCCAACAAACCGTAAAAACCTTAGTAGTAGCTGCTGTTTTAAAACACCAACAAACCGTAACGTGTAAACCCTAAACCTTAGTAGCTGCTGTTTTAAAACACCAACAAACCGTAACGTGTAAACCCTAAAACCTTAGTAGCTGCTGTTTTAAAACAAACCAGTAGCTGCTGTTTTAAACACCAACAAACCGTAACGTGAAAACCCTAAAACCTTAGTACCTGCTGTTTTAAAACATCAATAAACCGTAACGTGTAAACCATAAAACCTCAGTACGTGCTTTTTAAAACACCAACAACCCGTAACGTGTAAACCCGACAACCTTAGTAGCTGCTGTTTTAAAACACCAACAAACCGTAACGTGTAAACCCTAAAACCTTAGTAGCTGCTGTTTTAAAACACCAACAAACCGTAACGTGTAAACCCTAAAACCTTAGTAGCTGCTGTTTTAAAACACCAACAAACCGTAACGTGTAAACCCTAAAACCTTAGTAGCTGCTGTTTTAAAACACCAACAAACCGTAACGTGTAAACCCTAAAACCTTAGTAGCTGCTGTTTTAAAACACCAACAAACCGTAACGTGTAAACCCTAAAACCTTAGTAGCTGCTGTTTTAAAACACCAACAAACCGTAACGTGTAAACCCTAAAACCTTAGTAGCTGCTGTTTTAAAACACCAACAAACCGTAACGTGTAAACCCTAAAACTTAGTAGCTGCTGTTTTAAAACACCAACAAACCGTAACGTGTAAACCCTAAAACCTTAGTAGCTGCTGTTTTAAAACACCAACAAACCGTAACGTGTAAACCCTAAAACCTTAGTAGCTGCTGTTTTAAAACACCAACAAACCGTAACGTGTAAACCCTAAAACTTAGTAGCTGCTGTTTTAAAACACCAACAAACCGTAACGTGTAAACCCTAAAACCTTAGTAGCTGCTGTTTTAAAACACCAACAAACCGTAACGTGTAAACCCAACAAACCGTAAAAACCTTAGTAGCTGCTGTTTTAAAACACCAACAAACCGTAACGTAAACCCTAAAACTTAGTAGCTGCTGTTTTAAAACACCAACAAACCGTAACTGTAAACACCAAAAACCGTAGTAGCTGCTGTTTTAAAACACCAACAAACCGTAACGTGTAAACCCTAAAACTTAGTAGCTGCTGTTTTAAAACACCAACAAACCGTAACGTGTAAACCCTAAAACCTTAGTAGCTGCTGTTTTAAAACACCAACAAACCGTAACGTGTAAACCCTAAAACCTTAGTAGCTGCTGTTTTAAAACACCAACAAACCGTAACGTGTAAACCCTAAAACCTTAGTAGCTGCTGTTTTAAAACACCAACAAACCGTAACGTGTAAACCCTAAAACCTTAGTAGCTGCTGTTTTAAAACACCAACAAACCGTGACGTGTAAACCTTAAAACGTTAGTAGCTGCTGTTTTAAAACACCAACAAACCGTAACGTGTAAACCCTAAACCTTAGTAGCTGCTGTTTTAAAACACCAACAAACCGTAACGTAAAACCCTAAAACCCTGCTGTTTTAAAACCTTAGTAGCTGCTGTTTTAAAACACCAACAAACCGTAACGTGTAAACCCTAAAACCTTAGTAGCTGCTGTTTTAAAACACCAACAAACCGTAACGTGTAAACCCTAAAGCTTAGTAGCTGCTGTTTTAAAACACCAACAAACCGTAACGTGTAAACCCTAAACCTTAGTAGTTGCTGTTTTAAAACACCAACAAACCGTAACGTGTAAACCCTAAAACCTTAGTAGCTGCTGTTTTAAAACAAAATAATTTAACCGAGTTACATGTATAGAAATAGATGCAGTAAACAAATTATATTTACAGAAATGTTAATTCCATGTTTTTGTATATCTTACTTTTTAATCGGCGAAGTTTCTTGTTGCTTGTTTTAACGAATCTTAATCTATAATCAGAAACGAGCAATCCAAAATGTATATGTATATATAACCTTGGGTTAAAGAAGGTAAATAATGACCATCTGTTTGCAGACCAGCTGTGACACAGATGAGTCCGCAGACTTGTAACATTAAAAACCGGGTTTTGATACCAGCGGTTGTACAGGGTAAAAAATTCATTGTACAGCTTTGCAATTAGCTGAAATCAAAGGCGAACATAATTACAGAAACATGGGAAAAGGTAAATATACAAATCAATAGTTTAATTAGTATTGTTACAGTACGTTTAGGACTCTAACCAACACGTTACAACGTTGTTACAGGACGTTTAAAACTCAAACCAACATGTTACAACATTGTTATAGTACGTATAAAACTCTAACCAACATGTTACAGTGTTGTTACAGCAAGTTTAAAACTATAACCAAGACGTTACAACATTGCTACAGTACGTTTAAAACGCTAACCAACATGTTACAGTACGTTTAAAACGCTAACCAACATGTTACAGTACGTTTAAAACTCTAACCCGTTACATGTTACAGAATTGTTACAGTACGTTTAGAACTCTAACCAGCATATTACAGCAGTGTTATAGTACGTTTAAAACTCTAACCAACATGTTTTGAAAGTAAATGCGACAATTTCTTTGAAAAGAAAATACTAATAAAGTACTAGATGTTTTTCTACAGGGTATTAGATGTATTTCTTCAGGGTGTCAAATGTACTTCTACAGGGTATCAGATGTACTTCTACAGGGTATCAGATGTACTTCTACAGGGTTTTAGATGTACTTCTTCAGGGTGTCAGATGTACTTCTACAGGGTATTAGAAACTGTTTCAAGAGTAAATGGAAAGAAAATTAAAAGCAATAAATATTTTCATTTGTTGATTTTGAAGTTCGCATGTCATGCTGTACGGAAGCCTACAGAATGCGTGATTCTTCTCGTGATTCATGACATGTTCACGTTTTACCGACGTCACGGCAGCGGAAACTGCAACGTTAAGCATCTCTTATGTGACGTCATGTTAATGTACCCTGGCTGACTGGCAGACAACGCGTTAGTATATTGGGGTGTGAGTGGTTAATACGGGTGACCCTTCAAGATGGCCTTCGGCCTCCTTCTGACAAAATAATCTAGCACATATCAAAATACTGAATATTGTAGAAGAGATGATGTGCTCAAAGAATGGAATGGAAATATTGAATGGAATAGATGACAGGAAACCCTCATCTAAATGAAATGAAAATAATGAACACAATGGTTATTATAATGAAGCTCCAATAGTTTAAAAGAACCAGAGATAGAAATAACTTTATAATGTTCACTGATATTCACCTGTCTATATTACTTGGCTCAACACTTATCTTATGTTACTGTGCATGCTAGTTCTAAGACGTATGATATGAATGCACTGTATTTATGTAGGGTTATAAAATAGTAAGTGGGGAAATTTGTATTTTGAACGAAGGTATTTTTCCCATAATTCATTCAAATGGAATTCATCGCTATATATTTTAGGACATCCTAATCTAGGTGAGATGAAACGTGTTTGTTTCTTTTAAAATCAATTCATTGTTTATCAAGTAATCACGATTATTTAAAGGATGTAATAAACCTATTACGTTAATCATTAAGTTATCGTTTAAAAGGACCAATAATCTTACTGTGAACATCATGTATCTCATTATTTTAAACTATCATTAACCGATTCATTGTATTGCTTCAGATCTATAAATTGTTATGCATATTTTATACTAATATTTTAATATGTTACATATTTTTTTGTTGAACGTTGTAGCAGATTTCAAGTTATTTATGGTACTGTTGTCATCTAAACACTTGTATTACTTATGTTAACGTATTGTGATTTCCATCCAATCCTATGTCTTCTTTTCTACATATTCCTATGTCTTTTTTTTTCAACCAATCCCATGTCTTCTTTTCTATTCAATCCTATGTTTTCTTTCAAACCAATCTTATGTCTTTTTATGTCAACCAATCCTATGTCTTATTTTCTGTCCAATCCCATATCTTTTTTGTCAACCGATCCTATATCTTTTTTGTCAGGCAATCCTATGTTTTTATTCAACCAATCGTATGCTTTTATTCAACCAATCGTATGTTTTCTTTTCAACCAATCCTACGCCTTTTTTTTTGTCAACCGATTCTATGTCTTATTTTCTATCCCGTCCTGTGTCTTCTTTTTTATCCAGTCCTGTGTCTTTTTTACAACCAATCCTATGTCTTCTTCTATATCTTATGAAAATAATTTATCTTGAAACACGATGAGAACTTATTTCTGTTTTTGTTTTGATTTTACAATAACAGTAAATTAAAATTACTGTTTAAGAACTTATGTATTCATTTAAAACGACATTTTTATTTCAAACACTTACATACGATTTAAGTGTCTTGCTTTAATTTTAAAATGTATCATTCCGCTGATACTGCTAACAAAATCATAAAGTGGCGGTTTCGTTTGTTTGGTATATACCTTCAAAGCCACGTAATTTTCAGTTGAGAGATTAAAAGAAGGCAGCTTGTCAGCAGTGCCCTCTACAAATTATTGGGTTAATCCAATAGAACAGTTAGATTTAATCACCACTTATATAACTCGGCTACAACTCAAATAGCGGAAAGCTATTTCGAAGCAACGGGTATGCTTAACACCGAGCTACGCTAGACCTCTGTCGTTTCCATCCGAGTGTTTTATTTGTTATAAATTCAACTAATAAATTCCTTGAAAAGAATAAAAAACACACAAAAACCCGAGGCAATCATAGCGAATTTTATAAGTATATTATAAAATTAACACTTTAATTAACACTAAAATTTTATAAAAATATTACAGAAATTGCTTTCAGACAATAATTATGTATAAAAGCTTCCCAACCATACAACTTTTGTAATCATTTGAAAATACGTTTTTCCCACGTTTTTATTTATATTTGATTAAATTTTATCTCTTATAGAATATGTGTTTATAAGGACTAATTAATTACTATACATACTAGGTTAATCTCCAAAAGTAATTTCTATTTTAGCCTCAGTTACTGGTGTTTGAAATGCCAACATTGTAGGTGAATTCTCAATATCGTTTCTTTTGAAATAAGATCGATCAGAAATAGGGTAAGGTTGTCCAATGTTGGGATTCGCAAAAACTATGAAACAGAAGAGGATAGTAAGAGTACGATAATTTGTTATTATTACTATGAAACAGAAGAGGATAGTAAGAGTACGATGATTTGTTATTATTACTATGAAACAGAAGAGGATAGTAAGAGTACGATGATTTGTTATTATTACTATGAAACAGAAGAGGATAGTAAGAGTACGATGATTTGTTATTATTACTATGAAACAGAAGAGGATAGTAAAAATACGATGATTTGTTATTATTACTATAAAACAGAAGAGGATAGTAAGAGTATGATGATTTGTTATTATTACTATGAAACAGAAGAGGATAGTAAGAGTACGATGACTTGTTATTATTACTATGAAACAGAAGAGGATAGTAAGAGTACAATGATTTGTTATTATTACTATGAAACAGAAGAGGATAGTAAGAGTACGATGACTTGTTATTATTACTATGAAACAGAAGAGGATAGTAAGAGTACGATAATTTGTTATTATTACTATGAAACAGAAGAGGATAGTAAGAGTACGATAATTTGTTATTATTACTATGAAACAGAAGAGGATAGTAAGAGTACGATGATTTGTTATTATTACTATAAAACAGAAGAGGATAGTAAGAGTACGATGATTTGTTATTATTACTATGAAACAGAAGAGGATAGTAAGAGTACGATAATTTGTTATTATTACTATGAAACAGAAGAGGATAGTAACAGTACGATAATTTGTTATTATTACTATGAAACAGAAAAGGATAGTAAGAGTACGATAATTTGTTATTATTACTATGAAACAGAAGAGGATAGTAACAGTACGATAATTTGTTATTATTACTATGAAACAGAAAAGGATAGTAAGTGTACGATAATTTGTTATTATTACTATGAAACATAAGAGGATAGTAAGAGTACGATGACTTGTTATTATTACTATGAAACAGAAGAGGATAGTAAGAGTACGATGATTTGTTATTATTACTATGAAACAGAAGAGGATAGTAAGAGTACGATGATTTGTTATTATTACTATGAAACAGAAGAGGATAGTAAAAATACGATGATTTGTTATTATTACTATAAAACAGAAGAGGATAGTAAGAGTATGATGATTTGTTATTATTACTATGAAACAGAAGAGGATAGTAAGAGTACGATGACTTGTTATTATTACTATGAAACAGAAGAGGATAGTAAGAGTACAATGATTTGTTATTATTACTATGAAACAGAAGAGGATAGTAAGAGTACGATGACTTGTTATTATTACTATGAAACAGAAGAGGATAGTAAGAGTACGATAATTTGTTATTATTACTATGAAACAGAAGAGGATAGTAAGAGTACGATAATTTGTTATTATTACTATGAAACAGAAGAGGATAGTAAGAGTACGATGATTTGTTATTATTACTATAAAACAGAAGAGGATAGTAAGAGTACGATGATTTGTTATTATTACTATGAAACAGAAGAGGATAGTAAGAGTACGATAATTTGTTATTATTACTATGAAACAGAAGAGGATAGTAACAGTACGATAATTTGTTATTATTACTATGAAACAGAAAAGGATAGTAAGAGTACGATAATTTGTTATTATTACTATGAAACATAAGAGGATAGTAAGAGTACGATAATTTGTATTATTACTATGAAACAGAAGAGGATAGTAAAAGTACGATAATTTGTTATTATTACTATGAAACAGAAGAGGATAGTAAGAGTACGATGACTTGTTATTATTACTATGAAACAGAAGAGGATAGTAAGAGTACGATGATTTGTTATTATTACTATGAAACAGAAGAGGATAGTAAGAGTATGATAATTTGTTATTATTACTATGAAACAGAAGAGGATAGTAAGAGTACGATGATTTGTTATTATTACTATGAAACAGAAGAGGATAGTAAGAGTACGATGACTTGTTATTATTACTATGAAACAGAAGAGGATACTAAGAGCACGATGATTTGTTATTATTACTATGAAACAGAAGAGGATAGTGAGAGTACGATGATTTGTTATTATTACTATGAAACAGAAGAGGATAGTAAAAATACGATGATTTGTTATTATTACTATAAAACAGAAGAGGATAGTAAGAGTATGATGATTTGTTATTATTACTATGAAACAGAAGAGGATAGTAAGAGTACGATGACTTGTTATTATTACTATGAAAGAGAAGAGGATAGTAAGAGTACGATGACTTGTTATTATCACTATGAAACAGAAGAGGATAGTAAGAGTACGATGACTTGTTATTATTACTATGAAACAGAAGAGGATACTAAGAGTACGATAATTTGTTATTATTACTATGAAACAGAAGAGGATAGTAAGAGTACGATAATTTGTTATTATTACTATGAAACAGAAGAGGATAGTAAGAGTACGATGATTTGTTATTATTACTATAAAACAGAAGAGGATAGTAAGAGTACGATGATTTGTTATTATTACTATGAAACAGAAGAGGATAGTAAGAGTACGATAATTTGTTATTATTACTATGAAACAGAAGAGGATAGTAACAGTACGATAATTTGTTATTATTACTATGAAACAGAAAAGGATAGTAAGAGTACGATAATTTGTTATTATTACTATGAAACAGAAGAGGATAGTAAGAGTACGATAATTTGTTATTATTACTATGAAACAGAAGAGGATAGTAAAAGTACGATAATTTGTTATTATTACTATGAAACAGAAGAGGATAGTAAGAGTACGATGACTTGCTATTATTACTATGAAACAGAAGAGGATAGTAAGAGTACGATGATTTGTTATTATTACTATAAAACAGAAGAGGATAGTAAGAGTATGATAATTTGTTATTATTACTATGAAACAGAAGAGGATAGTAAGAGTACGATGATTTGTTATTATTACTATGAAACAGAAGAGGATAGTAAGAGTACGATGACTTGTTATTATTACTATGAAACAGAAGAGGATACTAAGAGCACGATGACTTGTTATTATTACTATGAAACAGAAGAGGATAGTAAGAGTATGATGATTTGTTATTATTACTACAGTCATTTTAATTGCTTTATGTCGTTCACTGACCGACAGACTTGGATGTGATTGGTTATAAAAGCAAGATGACTTCACTCTTAGTTTATAACTTCAAAATTAAGGACAACTAACGCGGATAGGCCTTGTGCAACTAGCAAACCTTCAACACCGTAATAACATTTTGAGAGTTTGATTTTGTTTCTTGAAGGAAGAAAACGAATTATCATCGTATGCAAACTTTGGTAAAATGAGGAATGCGTTTGAATGGTTTTGAAGTGGTTAAATAATTAGTTTTCTCTCATTTGTAGCGCCATCTATTGACAAAAGCAACATCAGGTATGATAAAAATTTCAATTTTTAATAAATTTTTACTAAACACTAACTCAATAATGTTTATTATACCCTTAAAATTTTAATAGAAAACATATAAGCCTGTACACGGTGATATTATTATAAGAAAACTTTCTTCTTGCTTATTTGTTTTATTTAGTGAAAACACCACAATTTACTACAAACTCACAGACAAAACACGTTGAGGATGAGAAGACAAATTATTTTAATTATTCTTAGACCATAAAGAAGATAAAACATAACTACTTGAAAATCTCTTTCTGACTTCATCTTTTCAAGTATCATAGCTGAATAATGATCGAGGAACGTTCATGAAGTTCCTCATTGGCAGGTGCTAGGAATTTTAATTTCATTAACATGTTAATCTAACATTCTTTAAGGGCTTTATTTGAAAGCTTTCAAGGCGTTTTTACACTTCGTAATCTGAGATTATATCCGCCATTTCCTTTTAAGTTCTTATAATATTCTTACGATTGCAAACTACGGGACATAATTAATTTTAAATATAAACACTTTTGTCGGACATTAACAAGACAAAGATAATTAAAGTTCTAGAGAAACCTTTGCACCTATATACATTACCAGTTACTGTCTGTATATATCCTTTATCATAGCATAAAAATTCCAAACTTAGAGTCTGAAAATAAAAATTGCACATAAAAACTAAAACACATTTGCCAAGGGAAGATTTTCTCTGTCCAGAATTTGTAATTTTAAATTTTCAAAACAGACAAATTAAATACATATCCATCTATTAGTTGAACATTAATAATAGCTTGCGGTAGATATACCATAAACTCAAAATTTTACGTTTTATCTAAAATAAATATCTAAATTTATAAACAAATTAATACAGTTGACACAACTAAAGTAATGATGTCATTATTATCCATTCTTATGATGAAAGATATTCATTAAGTATCTGATATCTAAGTCTGCCTTGTGAAGATGGTTCATAACCATCTGTTCACAGATGGCACCTAGTTGACCGATGCATCCTCTCGGATTCAGTCTAGAATCAAAATAACCCCGCAATCGTCTTTTAGCATGACCTGTGACATTCAGTTGTGAGACTGACTTTGTGATGTTTGGATACTTTTTATTCCATATTGTGTGTCCCCCACGGGTACAACTGTAAGTCAACGAACTTACAACGCTAAAATGATGGGTTCGATTCTCCTCCGTGGACTCAGTAGATAGCTTGATGTGGCTTTGCTAACGTACACACACTCTATATTGTGTTAAATTGATTTATATCGGATATTTGTAACAGCCTACTGTGATTGGTCAACGTAAGTCGTCTAATAATTCTTCACATGATTGAAACATTTCAATTATTCCTTTAAGGTTTAGCAATAGTTCGTGAACAATTGAATAACTCAAACAAGGTTTACTAAGACCTTTATGTTTAGCATAAGCAGAGTGACAAATTGATTGCATGTTAGATTACACAAGCACCATTAGCAACTTCGTTTGTTTGTTTTCAATTTCGCGTATAGATATACGAGGGCTATCTGCGCCAACCGTCCCTCTATAAAACTATAGAGAAGTCAGATAGCCATCACAACCCACAGCCAACTCTTGGACTACTCTTTTACCAAAGAATAACGGTATTGATCTTCACATTATAATGCCCTAACGGCTTATAGAGTGAGCGTGTTTAATGTGACTGGGATTCGAATCCACAACCCTCAGATTATGACTCAAGCCTCCTAGCCACCCGGACACGCCGAGCCCACTTTGGTAGGAGTAGCCTAAGAACTGAAAGTGAATGACGCTGCCTTCCCTGGAGACTAGGTCTGCGTGCCCAGGAGGGTTAAAACGTTCGACTCGTAACCTGAGTACCAAGTACAAGCATATAAATATTCATCATAGAAATATTTAAATTACTTTCCCTGTTGATAAAGTTAGAACGAGACTTTTTATTACCAATTTCAAAATATTTTTAAAATTATGATAAATTATTTTATTGTGTTAGGAAATAAAAATATTTCTACATTAATATAAAATTGCGATTATTTCAAAATCAACGTATTTTTACAAGTTTCTTCCCGTTTTATTACTTGACATATTTATAAAATTCGGACAATGTGTCATTAAACAACTGTATGGTTACTTCAGCCTGTTGGTGCAGGATTGTATTTATTCGGACTTTAACTTTTATTTACATTAAACCTTAATACGATGCGTTTAAGTTAAGCGTAAAGCTACATATTGGGCTATCTGTGCTCTGTCCTGCACTGGTATCGTAATCTTCATAAGAAATAGTATGATAAAGTTTGTTTGTTTGTTTGGGAATTTGCAACAAAGCTACTCGAGGGCTATCTGTGCTAGCCGTCCCTAATTCAGCAGTGTAACTATTGATTAGGAGAATAACGTAACGTTGTTTATATTCACAAATATAAATGATGAAACGGAATATCACATGTTACAGAGCATTTTTATAGCAAATTGACTTGGACACAAAATAGTATTATTACTGTGCCCAACGCATAGTCAAGTTTTGTTTCACTTATTATGCTTCCTAATACTGGTTAGGAATATAGCACCCATTCCGCTGTGTAGGCACAACACACTCAGATACCTCTCATACTGGTATTCCTTCAATTTTATACACAACACTAGTTGTTTGAAAGTATTGAACGTACGCAAATTTAATTTAAAGTCAAAAAAGTGATTAACTGCTTGTACAGTTGTAGAATATCTACAAGTACTTGTAACTAACAAGTCAACAAAAGTGATTAACTGCTTGTGCAGGTGTAGAATATCCACTGGTACTTCTGACCAAATAGTCATCAAAAGTGATTAACTGCTTGTACAGTTGTAGAATATACACTCGTACTTCTAACCAACTAGTCAACAATAGTGATTAACTGCTTGTACAGGTGTAGAATATACACTCGTACTTCTAACCAACAAGTCAACAAAAGTGATTAGCTGCTTGTACAGTTGTAGAATATCCACTAGTACTTCTAACCAACAAGTCAACAAAAGTGATTAACTGCTTGTACAATTGTAGAATATCCACTAGTACTTCTAACGAACAAGTCAACAATAGTGATTAACTGCTTGTACAGTTGTAGAATATACACTGGTACTTCTAACCAACAAGTCAACAAAAGTGATTAACTGCTTGTACAGTTGTAGATTATCCACTGGTACTTCTAACCAACTAATCAACAAAAGTGATTAACTGCTTGTTCAGTTGTAGAATATCCACTAGTACTTCTAACGAACAAGTCAACAAAAGTGATTAACTGCTTGTAGAGTTGTAGAATATACACTCGTACTTCTAACGAACAAGTCAACAAAAGTGATTAATTGCTTGTACAGTTGTAGAATATCCACTAGTACTTCTACCCAACAAGTCAACAAAAGTGATTAACTGCTTATACAGTTGTAGAATATCCACTAGTACTTCTAACGAACAAGTCAACAAAAGTGATTAACTGCTTGTACAGGTGTAGCATATCCACTAGTACTTCTAACGAACAAGTCAACAAAAGTGATTAACTGCTTGTAGAGTTGTAGAATATACACTCGTACTTCTAACGAACAAGTCAACAAAAGTGATTAACTGCTTGTACAGTTGTAGAATATCCACTAGTACTTCTAACCAACAAGTCAACAAAAGTGATTAACTGCTTGTACAGGTGTAGAATATCCACTCGTACTTCTAACCAACAAGTCAACAAAAGTGATTAACTGCTTGTACAGGTGTAGAATATCCACTCGTACTTCTAACCAACAAGTCAACAAAAGTGATTAACTGCTTGTACAGTTGTAGAATATCCACTCGTACTTCTAACCAACAAGTCAACAAAAGTTATTAACTGCTTGTACAGTTGTAGAATATCCACTAGTACTTCTAACCAACAAGTCAACAAAAGTGATTAACTGTTTGTACAGTTGTAGAATATCCACTAGTACTTCTAACCAACAAGTCAACAAAAGTGATTAACTGCTTGTACAGTTGTAGAATATCCACTAGTACTTCTAACCAACAAGTCAACAATAGTGATTAACTGCTTGTACAGGTGTAGAATATCCACTAGTACTTCTAACCAACAAGTCAACAATAGTGATTAACTGCTTGTACAGGTGTAGAATATCCACTAGTACGTCTAACCAACAAGTCAACAAAAGTGATTAACTGCTTGTACAGGTGTAGAATATCCACTAGTACTTGTAACCAACAAGTCAACAAAAGTGATTAACTCCTTGTACAGGTGTAGAATATCCACTAGAACTTCTAACCAACAAGTCAACAATAGTGATTAACTGCTTGTACAGTTGTAGAATATCCACTAGTACTTCTAACCAACAAGTCAACAAAAGTGATTAACTGCTTGTACAGTTGTAGAATATCCACTAGTACTTCTAACCAACAAGTCAACAAAAGTGATTAACTGCTTGTACAGGTGTAGAATATCCACTAGTACTTCTAACCAACAAGTCAACAATAGTGATTAACTGCTTGTACAGTTGTAGAATATCCACTAGTACTTGTAACCAACAAGTCAACAAAAGTAATTAACTGCTTGTACAGGTGTAGAATATCCACTAGTACTTCTAACCAACAAGTCAACAAAAGTGATTAACTGCTTGTACAGGTGTAGAATATCCACTAGTACTTCTAACCAACTAGTCAACAAAAGTGATTAACTGCTTGTACAGTTGTAGAATATCCACTAGTACTTCTAACCAACTAGTCAACAAAAGTGATTAACTGCTTGTACAGTTGTAGAATATCCACTAGTACTTCTAACCAACAAGTCAACAATAGTGATTAACTGCTTGTACAGTTGTAGAATATCTACTAGTACTTCTAACCAATAAGTCAACAATAGTGATTAACTGCTTGTACAGTTGTAGAATATCCACTAGTACTTGTAACCAACAAGTCAACAAAAGTGATTAACTGCTTGTACAGGTGTAGAATATCCACTAGTACTTCTAACCAACTAGTCAACAAAAGTGATTAACTGCTTGTACAGTTGTAGAATATCCACTAGTACTTCTAACCAACAAGTCAACAATAGTGATTAACTGCTTGTACAGTTGTAGAATATCCACTAGTACTTGTAACCAACAAGTCAACAAAAGTGATTAACTGCTTGTACAGGTGTAGAATATCCACTAGTACTTCTGACCAACAAGTCAACAAAAGTGATTAACTGCTTGTACAGTTGTAGAATATCTACTAGTACTTCTAACCAACAAGTCAACAAAAGTGATTAACTGCTTGTACAGTTGTAGAATATCCACTAGTACTTCTAACCAACAAGTCAACAAAAGTGATTAACTGTTTGTACAGTTGTAGAATATCCACTAGTACTTCTAACCAACAAGTCAACAAAAGTGATTAACTGCTTGTACAGGTGTAGAATATCCACTAGTACTTCTGACCAACAAGTCAACAAAAGTGATTAACTGCTTGTACAGTTGTAGAATATCCACTGGTACTTCTAACCAACAAGTCAACAAAAGTGATTAACTGCTTGTACAGGTGTAGAATATCCACTCGTACTTCTAACCAACAAGTCAACAAAAGTGATTAACTGCTTGTACAGGTGTAGAATATCCACTCGTACTTCTAACCAACAAGTCAACAAAGTGATTAACTGCTTGTACAGTTGTAGAATATCCACTAGTACTTCTAACCAACAAGTCAACAAAAGTGATTAACTGCTTGTACAGTTGTAGAATATCCACTGGTACTTCTAACCAACAAGTCAACAAAGTGATTAACTGCTTGTACAGGTGTAGAATATCCACTCGTACTTCTAACCAACAAGTCAACAAAAGTGATTAACTGCTTGTACAGGTGTAGAATATCCACTCGTACTTCTAACCAACAAGTCAACAAAAGTGATTAACTGCTTGTACAGTTGTAGAATATCCACTAGTACTTCTAACCAACAAGTCAACAAAAGTGATTAACTGCTTGTACAGTTGTAGAATATCCACTAGTACTTCTAACCAACAAGTCAACAATAGTGATTAACTGCTTGTACAGTTGTAGAATATCCACTAGTACTTGTAACCAACAAGTCAACAAAAGTGATTAACTGCTTGTACAGTTGTAGAATATCTACAAGTACTTGTAACTAACAAGTCAACAAAAGTGATTAACTGCTTGTGCAGGTGTAGAATATCCACTGGTACTTCTGACCAAATAGTCATCAAAAGTGATTAACTGCTTGTACAGTTGTAGAATATACACTCGTACTTCTAACCAACTAGTCAACAATAGTGATTAACTGCTTGTACAGGTGTAGAATATACACTCGTACTTCTAACCAACAAGTCAACAAAAGTGATTAGCTGCTTGTACAGTTGTAGAATATCCACTAGTACTTCTAACCAACAAGTCAACAAAAGTGATTAACTGCTTGTACAATTGTAGAATATCCACTAGTACTTCTAACGAACAAGTCAACAATAGTGATTAACTGCTTGTACAGTTGTAGAATATACACTGGTACTTCTAACCAACAAGTCAACAAAAGTGATTAACTGCTTGTACAGTTGTAGATTATCCACTGGTACTTCTAACCAACTAATCAACAAAAGTGATTAACTGCTTGTTCAGTTGTAGAATATCCACTAGTACTTCTAACGAACAAGTCAACAAAAGTGATTAACTGCTTGTAGAGTTGTAGAATATACACTCGTACTTCTAACGAACAAGTCAACAAAAGTGATTAAATGCTTGTACAGTTGTAGAATATCCACTAGTACTTCTAACCAACAAGTCAACAAAAGTGATTAACTGCTTGTACAGTTGTAGAATATCCACTAGTACTTCTAACGAACAAGTCAACAAAAGTGATTAACTGCTTGTACAGGTGTAGCATATCCACTAGTACTTCTAACGAACAAGTCAACAAAAGTGATTAACTGCTTGTAGAGTTGTAGAATATACACTCGTACTTCTAACGAACAAGTCAACAAAAGTGATTAACTGCTTGTACAGTTGTAGAATATCCACTAGTACTTCTAACCAACAAGTCAACAAAAGTGATTAACTGCTTGTACAGGTGTAGAATATCCACTCGTACTTCTAACCAACAAGTCAACAAAAGTGATTAACTGCTTGTACAGGTGTAGAATATCCACTCGTACTTCTAACCAACAAGTCAACAAAAGTGATTAACTGCTTGTACAGTTGTAGAATATCCACTCGTACTTCTAACCAACTAGTCAACAAAAGTGATTAACTGCTTGTACAGTTGTAGAATATCCACTAGTACTTCTAACCAACAAGTCAACAAAAGTGATTAACTGTTTGTACAGTTGTAGAATATCCACTAGTACTTCTAACCAACAAGTCAACAAAAGTGATTAACTGCTTGTACAGTTGTAGAATATCCACTAGTACTTCTAACCAACAAGTCAACAATAGTGATTAACTGCTTGTACAGGTGTAGAATATCCACTAGTACTTCTAACCAACAAGTCAACAATAGTGATTAACTGCTTGTACAGGTGTAGAATATCCACTAGTACGTCTAACCAACAAGTCAACAAAAGTGATTAACTGCTTGTACAGGTGTAGAATATCCACTAGTACTTGTAACCAACAAGTCAACAAAAGTGATTAACTCCTTGTACAGGTGTAGAATATCCACTAGTACTTCTAACCAACAAGTCAACAATAGTGATTAACTGCTTGTACAGTTGTAGAATATCCACTAGTACTTCTAACCAACAAGTCAACAAAAGTGATTAACTGCTTGTACAGGTGTAGAATATCCACTAGTACTTCTAACCAACAAGTCAACAATAGTGATTAACTGCTTGTACAGTTGTAGAATATCCACTAGTACTTGTAACCAACAAGTCAACAAAAGTAATTAACTGCTTGTACAGGTGTAGAATATCCACTAGTACTTCTAACCAACAAGTCAACAAAAGTGATTAACTGCTTGTACAGGTGTAGAATATCCACTAGTACTTCTAACCAACTAGTCAACAAAAGTGATTAACTGCTTGTAGAGTTGTAGAATATACACTCGTACTTCTAACGAACAAGTCAACAAAAGTGATTAACTGCTTGTACAGTTGTAGAATATCCACTAGTACTTCTAACCAACAAGTCAACAAAAGTGATTAACTGCTTGTACAGGTGTAGAATATCCACTCGTACTTCTAACCAACAAGTCAACAAAAGTGATTAACTGCTTGTACAGGTGTAGAATATCCACTCGTACTTCTAACCAACAAGTCAACAAAAGTGATTAACTGCTTGTACAGTTGTAGAATATCCACTCGTACTTCTAACCAACAAGTCAACAAAAGTGATTAACTGCTTGTACAGTTGTAGAATATCCACTAGTACTTCTAACCAACAAGTCAACAAAAGTGATTAACTGTTTGTACAGTTGTAGAATATCCACTAGTACTTCTAACCAACAAGTCAACAAAAGTGATTAACTGCTTGTACAGTTGTAGAATATCCACTAGTACTTCTAACCAACAAGTCAACAATAGTGATTAACTGCTTGTACAGGTGTAGAATATCCACTAGTACTTCTAACCAACAAGTCAACAATAGTGATTAACTGCTTGTACAGGTGTAGAATATCCACTAGTACGTCTAACCAACAAGTCAACAAAGTGATTAACTGCTTGTACAGGTGTAGAATATCCACTGGTACTTGTAACCAACAAGTCAACAAAGTGATTAACTCCTTGTACAGGTGTAGAATATCCACTAGTACTTCTAACCAACAAGTCAACAATAGTGATTAACTGCTTGTACAGTTGTAGAATATCCACTAGTACTTCTAACCAACAAGTCAACAATAGTGATTAACTGCTTGTACAGTTGTAGAATATCCACTAGTACTTGTAACCAACAAGTCAACAAAAGTAATTAACTGCTTGTACAGGTGTAGAATATCCACTAGTACTTCTAACCAACAAGTCAACAAAAGTGATTAACTGCTTGTACAGGTGTAGAATATCCACTAGTACTTCTAACCAACTAGTCAACAAAGTGATTAACTGCTTGTACAGTTGTAGAATATCCACTAGTACTTCTAACCAACTAGTCAACAAAAGTGATTAACTGCTTGTACAGTTGTAGAATATCCACTAGTACTTCTAACCAACAAGTCAACAAAAGTGATTAACTGCTTGTACAGTTGTAGAATATCTACTAGTACTTCTAACCAATAAGTCAACAATAGTGATTAACTGCTTGTACAGTTGTAGAATATCCACTAGTACTTGTAACCAACAAGTCAACAAAAGTGATTAACTGCTTGTACAGGTGTAGAATATCCACTAGTACTTCTAACCAACTAGTCAACAAAAGTGATTAACTGCTTGTACAGTTGTAGAATATCCACTAGTACTTCTAACCAACAAGTCAACAATAGTGATTAACTGCTTGTACAGTTGTAGAATATCCACTAGTACTTGTAACCAACAAGTCAACAAAAGTGATTAACTGCTTGTACAGGTGTAGAATATCCACTAGTACTTCTGACCAACAAGTCAACAAAAGTGATTAACTGCTTGTACAGTTGTAGAATATCTACTAGTACTTCTAACCAACAAGTCAACAAAAGTGATTAACTGCTTGTACAGTTGTAGAATATCCACTAGTACTTCTAACCAACAAGTCAACAAAAGTGATTAACTGTTTGTACAGTTGTAGAATATCCACTAGTACTTCTAACCAACAAGTCAACAAAAGTGATTAACTGCTTGTACAGGTGTAGAATATCCACTAGTACTTCTGACCAACAAGTCAACAAAAGTGATTAACTGCTTGTACAGTTGTAGAATATCCACTGGTACTTCTAACCAACAAGTCAACAAAAGTGATTAACTGCTTGTACAGGTGTAGAATATCCACTCGTACTTCTAACCAACAAGTCAACAAAAGTGATTAACTGCTTGTACAGGTGTAGAATATCCACTCGTACTTCTAACCAACAAGTCAACAAAAGTGATTAACTGCTTGTACAGTTGTAGAATATCCACTAGTACTTCTAACCAACAAGTCAACAAAAGTGATTAACTGCTTGTACAGTTGTAGAATATCCACTGGTACTTCTAACTAACAAGTCAACAAAAGTGATTAACTGCTTGTACAGGTGTAGAATATCCACTCGTACTTCTAACCAACAAGTCAACAAAAGTGATTAACTGCTTGTACAGGTGTAGAATATCCACTCGTACTTCTAACCAACAAGTCAACAAAAGTGATTAACTGCTTGTACAGTTGTAGAATATCCACTAGTACTTCTAACCAACAAGTCAACAAAAGTGATTAACTGCTTGTACAGTTGTAGAATATCCACTAGTACTTCTAACCAACAAGTCAACAATAGTGATTAACTGCTTGTACAGTTGTAGAATATCCACTAGTACTTGTAACCAACAAGTCAACAAAAGTGATTAACTGCTTGTACAGTTGTAGAATATCTACAAGTACTTGTAACTAACAAGTCAACAAAAGTGATTAACTGCTTGTGCAGGTGTAGAATATCCACTGGTACTTCTGACCAAATAGTCATCAAAAGTGATTAACTGCTTGTACAGTTGTAGAATATACACTCGTACTTCTAACCAACTGGTCAACAATAGTGATTAACTGCTTGTACAGGTGTAGAATATACACTCGTACTTCTAACCAACAAGTCAACAAAAGTGATTAGCTGCTTGTACAGTTGTAGAATATCCACTAGTACTTCTAACCAACAAGTCAACAAAAGTGATTAACTGCTTGTACAATTGTAGAATATCCACTAGTACTTCTAACGAACAAGTCAACAATAGTGATTAACTGCTTGTACAGTTGTAGAATATACACTGGTACTTCTAACCAACAAGTCAACAAAAGTGATTAACTGCTTGTACAGTTGTAGATTATCCACTGGTACTTCTAACCAACTAATCAACAAAAGTGATTAACTGCTTGTTCAGTTGTAGAATATCCACTAGTACTTCTAACGAACAAGTCAACAAAAGTGATTAACTGCTTGTAGAGTTGTAGAATATACACTCGTACTTCTAACGAACAAGTCAACAAAAGTGATTAATTGCTTGTACAGTTGTAGAATATCCACTAGTACTTCTAACCAACAAGTCAACAAAAGTGATTAACTGCTTGTACAGTTGTAGAATATCCACTAGTACTTCTAACGAACAAGTCAACAAAAGTGATTAACTGCTTGTACAGGTGTAGCATATCCACTAGTACTTCTAACGAACAAGTCAACAAAAGTGATTAACTGCTTGTAGAGTTGTAGAATATACACTCGTACTTCTAACGAACAAGTCAACAAAAGTGATTAACTGCTTGTACAGTTGTAGAATATCCACTAGTACTTCTAACCAACAAGTCAACAAAAGTGATTAACTGCTTGTACAGTTGTAGAATATCCACTGGTACTTCTAACCAACAAGTCAACAAAAGTGATTAACTGCTTGTACAGGTGTAGAATATCCACTCGTACTTCTAACCAACAAGTCAACAAAAGTGATTAACTGCTTGTACAGGTGTAGAATATCCACTCGTACTTCTAACCAACAAGTCAACAAAAGTGATTAACTGCTTGTACAGTTGTAGAATATCCACTAGTACTTCTAACCAACAAGTCAACAAAAGTGATTAACTGCTTGTACAGTTGTAGAATATCCACTAGTACTTCTAACCAACAAGTCAACAATAGTGATTAACTGCTTGTACAGTTGTAGAATATCCACTAGTACTTGTAACCAACAAGTCAACAAAAGTGATTAACTGCTTGTACAGTTGTAGAATATCTACAAGTACTTGTAACTAACAAGTCAACAAAAGTGATTAACTGCTTGTGCAGGTGTAGAATATCCACTGGTACTTCTGACCAAATAGTCATCAAAAGTGATTAACTGCTTGTACAGTTGTAGAATATACACTCGTACTTCTAACCAACTGGTCAACAATAGTGATTAACTGCTTGTACAGGTGTAGAATATACACTCGTACTTCTAACCAACAAGTCAACAAAGTGATTAGCTGCTTGTACAGTTGTAGAATATCCACTAGTACTTCTAACCAACAAGTCAACAAAAGTGATTAACTGCTTGTACAATTGTAGAATATCCACTAGTACTTCTAACGAACAAGTCAACAATAGTGATTAACTGCTTGTACAGTTGTAGAATATACACTGGTACTTCTAACCAACAATTCAACAAAAGTGATTAACTGCTTGTACAGTTGTAGATTATCCACTGGTACTTCTAACCAACTAATCAACAAAGTGATTAACTGCTTGTTCAGTTGTAGAATATCCACTAGTACTTCTAACGAACAAGTCAACAAAAGTGATTAACTGCTTGTAGAGTTGTAGAATATACACTCGTACTTCTAACGAACAAGTCAACAAAAGTGATTAATTGCTTGTACAGTTGTAGAATATCCACTAGTACTTCTAACCAACAAGTCAACAAAAGTGATTAACTGCTTGTACAGTTGTAGAATATCCACTAGTACTTCTAACGAACAAGTCAACAAAAGTGATTAACTGCTTGTACAGGTGTAGCATATCCACTAGTACTTCTAACGAACAAGTCAACAAAAGTGATTAACTGCTTGTAGAGTTGTAGAATATACACTCGTACTTCTAACGAACAAGTAAACAAAAGTGATTAACTGCTTGTACAGTTGTAGAATATCCACTAGTACTTCTAACCAACAAGTCAACAAAAGTGATTAACTGCTTGTACAGGTGTAGAATATCCACTCGTACTTCTAACCAACAAGTCAACAAAGTGATTAACTGCTTGTACAGGTGTAGAATATCCACTCGTACTTCTAACCAACAAGTCAACAAAAGTGATTAACTGCTTGTACAGTTGTAGAATATCCACTCGTACTTCTAACCAACAAGTCAACAAAAGTGATTAACTGCTTGTACAGTTGTAGAATATCCACTAGTACTTCTAACCAACAAGTCAACAAAAGTGATTAACTGTTTGTACAGTTGTAGAATATCCACTAGTACTTCTAACCAACAAGTCAACAAAGTGATTAACTGCTTGTACAGTTGTAGAATATCCACTAGTACTTCTAACCAACAAGTCAACAATAGTGATTAACTGCTTGTACAGGTGTAGAATATCCACTAGTACTTCTAACCAACAAGTCAACAATAGTGATTAACTGCTTGTACAGTTGTAGAATATCCACTAGTACTTGTAACCAACAAGTCAACAAAAGTGATTAACTGCTTGTACAGGTGTAGAATATCCACTAGTACTTCTAACCAACAAGTCAACAAAAGTGATTAACTGCTTGTACAGGTGTAGAATATCCACTAGTACTTCTAACCAACTAGTCAACAAAAGTGATTAACTGCTTGTACAGTTGTAGAATATCCACTAGTACTTCTAACCAACAAGTCAACAATAGTGATTAACTGCTTGTACAGTTGTAGAATATCCACTAGTACTTGTAACCAACAAGTCAACAAAGTGATTAACTCCTTGTACAGGTGTAGAATATCCACTAGTACTTCTAACCAACAAGTCAACAATAGTGATTAACTGCTTGTACAGTTGTAGAATATCCACTAGTACTTCTAACCAACAAGTCAACAAAAGTGATTAACTGCTTGTACAGTTGTAGAATATCCACTAGTACTTGTAACCAACAAGTCAACAAAAGTAATTAACTGCTTGTACAGGTGTAGAATATCCACTAGTACTTCTAACCAACAAGTCAACAAAAGTGATTAACTGCTTGTACAGGTGTAGAATATCCACTAGTACTTCTAACCAACTAGTCAACAAAAGTGATTAACTGCTTGTACAGTTGTAGAATATCCACTAGTACTTCTAACCAACTAGTCAACAAAAGTGATTAACTGCTTGTACAGTTGTAGAATATCCACTAGTACTTCTAACCAACAAGTCAACAATAGTGATTAACTGCTTGTACAGTTGTAGAATATCTACTAGTACTTCTAACCAATAAGTCAACAATAGTGATTAACTGCTTGTACAGGTGTAGAATATCCACTAGTACTTCTAACCAACTAGTCAACAAAAGTGATTAACTGCTTGTACAGTTGTAGAATATCCACTAGTACTTCTAACCAACAAGTCAACAATAGTGATTAACTGCTTGTACAGTTGTAGAATATCCACTAGTACTTGTAACCAACAAGTCAACAAAAGTGATTAACTGCTTGTACAGGTGTAGAATATCCACTAGTACTTCTGACCAACAAGTCAACAAAAGTGATTAACTGCTTGTACAGTTGTAGAATATCTACTAGTACTTCTAACCAACAAGTCAACAAAAGTGATTAACTGCTTGTACAGTTGTAGAATATCCACTAGTACTTCTAACCAACAAGTCAACAAAAGTGATTAACTGTTTGTACAGTTGTAGAATATCCACTAGTACTTCTAACCAACAAGTCAACAAAAGTGATTAACTGCTTGTACAGGTGTAGAATATCCACTAGTACTTCTAACCAACAAGTCAACAAAAGTGATTAACTGCTTGTACAGTTGTAGAATATCCACTAGTACTTCTAACCAACAAGTCAACAAAAGTGATTAACTGCTTGTACAGTTGTAGAATATCCACTAGTACTTGTAACCAACAAGTCAACAAAAGTGATTAACTGCTTGTACAGTTGTAGAATATCTACTAGTACTTCTAACCAATTTTTAATATTCTTAAAGAAATATAGACTTCAGGGATAACAACATATACTGAATCACTTTAATGTGATACAGGTTTAAATGCTTTGAGTTCATTACGATATATCTTTCTCGATAAGAAAAATAAAAGATGGATATTTTGCGAGGAGTTGGGCGGTTATTGTGAAATAAACATGAAAACACCAGACAAGTAAAAGTTCAATGTTCTTGCAGTTATATAAATTAGACATTCAGAAATTAGAATTTTAATTAACTTTAAACTAAAGTATGAATTTTATGGTCTTAAAAACGATTTCAAATAATGAAAAAAAACAAACAAGAAAAAATGTTTGATGTGTTACGTAAACAAAAAGAACGCCGAAGCTTTGGTTTGCTTATTTGTGTCTTTAATGATAAGAACAGAGGGTCATTTGTGTCTTCAATGATAGGAACAGAGGGTCATTTGTGTCTTTATTGATAAAAACAGAAGGTCATTTGTGTCTTCAATGATAAGAACAGAGGGGCATCTGTTTGTTTTGTTTGTTTGTTTGTTTGTTTTGAATTTTGCGCAAAATCTACTCGAGGGCTATCTGCGCTTGTCATCACCACCCAACGCTAACTCTTGGGCTACTCTTTTACCAACTAATTGTGGGATTGACCGTCACATTATAACGACCCCACGGCTGAAAGGGCAAGCATGTTTGGTGCGACCGGGATTCGAACCCGCGAACCTCGGATTACGAGTCGAACTCCTGAACACGCTTGGCCATGCCGGGCCCGGGGCATCTGTATATTCCCTACTTCGGGTATTAAAACCCAAGTTGTAGCATATAATTGTTTATAGTATTAGCTGTGTGGATGGATGTTAACCCGCTTTCTAAAATCCGTACACACATTTGAAGCAAGAAATAACATTTCTATGCAATGGAAGCTTGTTTCTGCTGTTAGATTCTTCGTAGTGATGACTTAAACACTGTGTAACTAGAAATCATATTTTGCCATTTTTTAAGGCTCTCATTAAGAATTATTAAGGAACATCGAGTGAAAGAATAACTCTTTTTTATCAATCAATGAAGGTAGTTTATCTGTTATATCAAAGGAACTCGTATAAACTCCAGAAGTGACATCATGCGGTAGACCCAGTAGTCTCAGTTCACTTAAGACACAAGAATGTTTGGTTTCTGAGTTAGAAACGAAGATTGACTAGCCTGCCATCTAGGAGCTGTAACTTATGATAAACCATGGTAAGAGATTATGTTAAAGTCAATCATATTGTAACAGTGTTAAAGTTTTCGTTAAAGAGAGAAACTATTATCAAAACTAAACCTCGCTGGTTCTTATAGAGTTGTTGATGATAAAATACAATATTTTATATATTTCTCTTTAGGGATATGTCCAGTTCATTTTAGAAAACTGTACGCTTTATTAACTTGGGTTGCACTGTATGGTAATGTTTTTAATATTTGTTAATATTAACCTTACATTGGAAACTATTTCCATATTTGTCAAATCGTATGAAATAAGAATCGCACCAGACAAAATCGTCTGTTGCATTTAATACTATTATAATAAGCTTAACTGATTTTGAGACAAATCAATGTTCTGAATTGTTGTCGATTGTGTAGACGAAGGATGAACATCAAATTTCACGATCAAGGAATATCCTGTCTCAATACCTAAAACTACGTTTATTATATGAACAAATTATTGTCTTTGTTAATCTATCTGTTCTCTTGTCAAGAGATATTAAAGATAAACGATGAACAACGTCCGTAAAACGAACGTTATTTAATCAAATTAGAGTACATTGTGTTGAAGTTTTCTTAAAGTAAAGGTTTTTGTTGCAGTATTTCTCAATAGATGACGCTATAAAAAACACTTTATTTGTTTCCATATCTCTCAATAGATGACGCTACAAAAGTTACCTCAAAAGAAATTAAAGAGTTTTCTACCAGAAAAAGCCACATCGGCATATCTGCTTAGGCCAGCGAGGGGAATCGAACCTCTAATTTTAGTATTGCAAATCCGAATACCTACAGATGTCACAGCACTGTGACAAATTAAAAATAAATGTCTACATTTTATGTTCCCTTGTTGGTCTGTAGTAAGGTTATGGACTTACAACTTATAGACGGATTTATTACCACGAAGAGAAAAAGAAAAAATAGTACATCGTGTAATTTTGAATTGAGAAAAATATAACATTTTATTTGAAAGTAAAA
>NC_134834.1:127239062-127284808 GCF_004210375.1 Tachypleus tridentatus | reverse complement strand
AGACATCAATGCTAGTATATCGTGCCTTAAAGCACCATGTGAAAAAAGTGAAGATTATGTTACTGTTTGTTTTTTTTTAAAATGCTCAGTGCTGCACTTAAGACAAAATCTATTATGTGAAGAACTCCAGAAAAACATTTGTTACCTAGATCCAACGTTTCGTCTTACGCCTTTATTAAGGGTCTATGAACATCACAGGTTACCAAATCAGTTTTAAATGACACTAGCCGAAACAGCTACAACAATATAACAGAAAAATTGTACGTGATACAATTATATGGTCGAACAGTTTTGAATCGTTGATCATAAAAATGGAGAAAATGATGATAATAACATAGAATGGGTAAAATCAAAATGCTAAAAGTAATAATAATAACATTTTAAGGGGTCCAAGGATTGTACTTAATAATTGAAGGGTGTCTGGATTGAATCAAAAGAGACTCCTGATACTTTCTGTCGAGAAAAATGTCACAAATTTATAAAATTTTGAATATGTAAGTTGTCCCGTTGATTGTGTCTTGTTGTTTTAAGTGATGTTCAATTATAGCTAAAGTTCAATTGTAGTAAACGACATGATCAACCAATATGTGTGGCTGAACACTGTGTACATGCAAGTTCCTAGGCAGTATTTTTGTGTATTTTTAAAAGTGCAGAGCTTTTCTAACCCATTCGTCTTTGTGAAACAGTTTTTGAATTTACATGTCGTTACTAAAGGCTGAACGAGTGATTATGTCCTTCAATTTTATACTAGGTTTTTGTATGATTTTGATATTCAAACCATATCTTCTAATCTCTTGACGAAGACGATTAATTAAAGGCTCATCATCAAGGGGCACAATCCATGAAACAGTGCCGTTGTGTGGTAACTTATTTTCCTGATGTCGTTTGTTAACATCTTGTGAATCAAAGCTGTGAAATGTTCCAGTAATACGTACAGTTGGAAGCTGGCACACAATGGACACAAAACTTATGGTCAGAATAGCAGATACAGTGTGTCATTATCATTTTATACAACTTACAAGGCATTCCAATGACTAAGATGTGTGCATGATTTGTAATGGAAAAGCACCACAAGTTCATTGCAACAAGCGAAAATGCAGTCACCATGGATTGATAGAAAGAAAAGCACCAACACTGTTCCATGGTTTCACAGGTTGTGATGTAATCTTGCTACACTATAAGACAAAAAAGAATATAGGACACGTGTAATGTATTTTCAAATATCATAGACTCATTTTTGGCAGTGGTAGAAGCCCCAACATTCATCCATGAAAACACGCTGGTGCTGCTGGAAAAATTTGTGGTTATATTGTATGATAGAACTTGCAGAGTGTAAGGAATCAGTGAGTCAAGACAGCATCTGTTGTCAAATACATCACAAACGATGGAGAATATTCCATTAACACAGGCAGTTCCAAACAGTACACCATGCATGCAGCCTTAACCGAGAAATCATGTATGGGTGCAGGTATTGCAAAAGAAAAAAGTTACCCACTCCTGCTGATTGGGGTTGGGAGTACATATGGATAACTCTAGAAGCCGAAATTGATCATTCTTCGCCAGTCTCAAAATCAGTGTTATAAGTTAATATTCTGTGACTCTGAAAAGATAAACAAGGACTGTGTATGTGCAAAATATCACATTGAAGTGCACATCTGTTTTTTACTGTGAAGGAAAATGTATTTCAGGATTAACCTTTGACTATGAACTTGAATAAAAGTGATATTACATCACATTCATTACAAAGTGACCATATCATTTACAAGAGAAGTTCCTATTTTGTTTATACTTGACACTGATTTGTTGAAATATCAAACAATGTAATTTAATTGGATGAATAGAAGTGTTTCTTACCTTACTTTATGTACACTTACCCCCCCCCTGCATATTTTTAGGATCAGTTATAATATTTGTTTTGTAAATATATAATACATACAAAATCCTTGAGAGTTTATACCAAAAGTGTCAAATAAGTTAAATGTAGTTACTTCATGATTCTTCATATATCTGGAAAAAGAGCTGCTAAGTTGTGCTCAGCCTTACACGGCCAGATAGTTAGAGCGCACAACTTACAATCCGAGAGTCGTGAGTTCGAATTCTCCTCCCACGAAACATGATCGTTCTTTCAGCGGTGGGGGCATTATAATGTGACGGTCAATCCCAATATTATTTGACAAAAGAGTAGCCCAAGAGTTGGTAGTGACTGGTAATTACTAGCTGCTTTTCCTCTAATCTTTTACTTTAAGGACGGCTGGCTCT
Organism: Tachypleus tridentatus; assembly: GCF_004210375.1. NCBI lineage: Eukaryota > Metazoa > Arthropoda > Merostomata > Xiphosura > Limulidae > Tachypleus > Tachypleus tridentatus. The sequence goes on along the minus strand of NC_134834.1, from coordinate 127,282,549 downwards.
CGTTTATCTTTGGCCAAAAATCCAATAAACAAACACTTGTGCTCTTAAGCTTACTTTGACATGATGTGTTCGTGATAATTGGTGAAGTGTTCATGTTTGTATCTCATAATGAGTTGTTACTTTGCACATAATTATAATTGCTTGTTAAGGTCAAATTTTTGCCGAGACTGTAGTATGGTGTTTATATTGTGCGTATGGTGAAAGTTAAATAGAAGTTCACAGAGAAAATTTGAATTTTGATGTTTAACAACCTGTTGTTGTTTTTTTCTGAACTACTAACATGTTGATTTATTTGAATAAAAACGGATATAATGTTATATGACATAAAGTACTGCACATCTCCGAACTGTTTTCCGCACCTGGGGTCTCAAATGTGCATATTTTCTTTGAATCTAGTATCACCATTTGAATGTATTCACAGCCACAGCGAACAGAACTATGCATATTTAAGTATCAAGCATAAAATCCTGTTTATTTCATTACAGAGATTAGCTTGAGAGTAATTGCGTATCTAAGTTTAAGTTATACCAATGCATAGCCAAGCCAAATCTGATGCTTTAACCTAAATTGCAAAAAAGTTAAGTCACTTTTGTATGCTAACCATCCTACTAAAAGTAAATCCGTAATATGATCATGAAAATAATGCAGTTTATTTCACTGATATGGTAATGACATTCAGATATAAATATTAAAGGTGTATAATGCTGTTTTAAAGATCGGGCTGTTGCAGCTAAATATAAATACATATGCATTACCAATTAATGAATAAGTTTGATGAACTAAAATATTTGAGAAGGATACCAATTATACGTTACAGCGTGATAAGAGTAAACAAACGAGCGATTGTCCTGTATGTTTAATGGATAAAAATATATGAAAATAACAGATGATTAAGATGTATTTGAGTCACATGAAGAAAATAAAATTATAAAAATAGCCAATATGTGTACACGTATTTGATGGGAATGTATTAATTTTCTCAAGTATTGGCGTAAAAGTGTATAGGTACATAAGCAGGTCTTCTGATTCCATATCTTGTCATACGTCTTCGAGATATTCACCATATTAAACATAAATGATGTTGTTATTTTTCAAATTTTTATTCTGAATTATAAAAAAGATACATTAACTGCTATGAATAATTAAAAACGAGTATTTGTGGAAGAATAATTAATTAAGAGACAGAATCGTATTGGCAGACAAATGCTTTTAAACTTTTATAGACAAAAACCAATATGTTTAGGAAAGTAAAATAAATATCAGAAGAACACGTGAAGACAATTTTTGTTAAAGAAGATTTGGTTCTTTGAGAATGCTGAATTTACTTCCTTCTTGCAGCAGCCTCATCCTACTGTTACCTCCAACTATCACCAGCCTGATGCTACTGTTACCTCCAACTATCACCAGCCTGATGCCACTGTTGCCTCCCAACTATCAGCAGCCTGATGCTACTGTTACCTTGAACTATCAGCAGCCTAATGCTACTGTTACCTTGAACTATCAGCAGCCTGATGCTACTGTTACCTTGAACTACCAGCAGCCTGATGCTGCTGCTACCTCGAACTATCACCAGCCTGATGCTGCTGTTACCTCCAACTATCACCAGCCTGATGCTGTTGTTACCTTGAACTGCCAGCAGCCTGATGCTACTGTTGACTTGCACTACCAGCAGCCTGATGCTACTGCTACCTCGAACTATCACCAGCCTGATGCTGCTGCTACCTCCAACTATCAGCAGCCTGATGCTACTGTTACCTTGAACTATCAGCAGCCTGATGCTACTGCTACCTCGAACTATCACCAGCCTGATGCTACTGCTACCTCCAACTATCAGCAGCCTGATGCTACTGTTACCTTGAACTATGAGCAGCCTGATGTTACTGTTACCTCGAACTATCAGCAGCCTGATGCTGCTGCTACCTCGAACTATCACCAGCCTGATGCTACTGCTACCTCGAACTATTGAGCATCTGATTTTTAAACAATGTTCCTCAGAGTTTTACAATACGTCTGCTAAACAAGTGTGTAACTAAATATTTAGAGGAATGGTGAAATAAAAAACGTTTCTACTGTTAGAGGACATTCAGCCAGTTATACATGAAGTTTTCGGAATGATTACACGATTTAGTATCTGTCAAGTAGTGTATATATATATGAAATCGTAAAGTTTAAAAGGTGAAATTGTGTTTCAACTGTTTCGACAATGGAATCTCACAAACAAATAATCGGTGAATAAATAATAAAAGTTAATAAACTTACATTCACTCCTGCTACACGAAGTTTTCGCCCAATAAAGTGAAGATTCTTAGAGAGAAAGAAAAAGTCATTCGGCTTCCCACGTAAAAGTTTTTTGTTAATCCATTTGGCTATCTTTACTCTCTTGCTGCAGTTGAAGTTCTCGATGTCGGGACCTTCGATAATATAACTGATATTCTGGTGTTTATCGCACTTCCCCTATTTTAAGATTTAAGGATAAGCGCTCGTTAGCAAAAAACTATCTAATTAATTAACAAATATAATTACAAATTAATACTTAGACTTACTTGATCGTATAGACTGTTAATTATGACACCGACTTAACACTCCATCACAACAATGCAAGGTCTTCCACGAACCGTGTGTAGCAACTCAATTGAGCATTCTAGTTACTATTCATCACCTCATCTAGCTGTAACCCAAATTCCTTCCCTTTCATTTTCTCAATTAACTCATTGTTGAGGTCTTCGGCTATGTCTCGGATTCTATGACTGATAGCATTGTTGGTAAAAGACATCCTTGAAAACAGTCTTCCACGGATTCATTAACCATAATGTTCACCATATCCACTGCAGCCAGTGAAATCAGTTCTTTTGCGATGGTGTGAGGCTTTTTACATTTTATGACTCTATATGCCACCTTGTAGGATGCTAACAAAGCATTGCTTGGTGTTGATGTTTGTTTCAAAAATGCACCTTTTTGTTATTTTAATTATTTTAACTTTCTGGTAAAATAACCATGGGATTTACTAGCCATGTTAGGATGATTGCTCTCTAAGTGGCGTTTTAATTTACTTGGAAGCATGAACTCTGGAGCCAAAACTTTTAGATGTAACACGCACTGCGAACACTTCATGATTGACATCTACTGAAGTAAAACCAAAATCTAGATAACTATCATCATATTTCCAATACTTCCATTTATTCTGAACTTTTCCTCTGGTCTGTGGTTCGCCATCCGTTTCTCAATTCCACACATCTTATTAATGTTCAAAAATTTTTCCATTTTTATGCACAAGGGCTAAAAATAAACAAAATAATTCATTGAATTTCGCTAGACCTCGCAGAGACTTGATCACAACACCCTTCAGTTATTTCGATTACTGAAGGACCCGGAAAGTTGACATTATTTACATACAAAATATATGAAATGAGAAAGTTCGAGAAGTTACTGGCATAGCCGAAAGTTCAAGTAAACAAAAACATATCTAAAACATTTGAGAACATCGTCGAGAGGAATGTAGCGCGATCCAATATTAAAATTGTGAACTACCTCGAGCTAGTAGTTAGCACGGCGTTCGATAAATTTCAATATCGTTGTGCTTCCCTCAAAAATTTGAAATATCACTCGGCGCCCCCTATGAGTTCGCCGCGACGCACAGTTTGGGAACCCCTGCTCTAGCTATCATTTAAATTACAATATTAAAAATATAGTCTACAACAAGATAAATACTGGACTGAGTAAGTTACAGTTTGTCTGTGATTCAGTTAGTAAATTAATCAGTGATGCAGTAAGCGTTTCTGTTATCAATCGATTAGCAAAAAAAAAAACTTTGCAAGTAAGTTTATTTGTGAGTTAGTCTGTACTAGTTTCAGAATATCTATTCAAAAGTCTTTTGTGAAGTTAGATCTACCAATGGGTGTAGCTCATATAAAATGTTTTAAAAAATAAATTATTTTGTTATCGTTCACAGGATTGGACTTCATGTTATTTTTACCAAATAATTTGAAACAACAGGCCCAACGATAAAGCACGTATAAACAATACCATGACATTAACACAGTGTAGTATTAGTGTAATTAAATCATAATTATTTTTATTATACAACGATTTTATTAATTTACTTAAATTTTTAGTTGTTTTCCAAAATTTCAATCTTCAAGGAAAAACGCATAAAAGTTTATCTTCAAAGCAATTTTGCTTTTTAGCAACAATGTATTAATACTAAAACTCTCTTGAATAAAATATTAAAATTAACATTGTATAATAAGAAAACTTTAAGCTATAAGCCAAAAAGAGCACAATAATTTCAAACATATGACAGCTAAAAAACATTAGTGTTTTACCTAATGAAAAAATAAAACATGACTTTCTTTTGCTGTTGCCAGTATTCTCCATCATTGTACAAGGATAATTTATTAAGATACGTATTAGTGAAAAATTAATGACCATGGTTTTCTCTAATTTATATTACGTCTTTATTTGTTGTAATCACCATGAAGAACTCACATGCTGGACAAAACTGAAGACAATGTTGGAAATAAAAGTAATAAATGGCACATAAGATCAAACTTAGATAAAGCCGGATAATAAAAAGTACAAACTATAACAACATAAGATTGTAGTTTAAACATGGTAAGTCAAGATAAGTAACTTTCTACAGTATAGTTCTAGATGGAGCTCTTCTCTTTAACTTACTGAATCAGGACTGTGTTATCAAACAGGTCTTTTATTTTTCAGTTAGCTACCATCTCATGATACTTTTAGTGTTTCTACCAATTACGTTCATTGCTTTCTGATAACTGAATTTTATAACCGTTTCTTGTTTGATTCTGTCTTTATGTATTTTTCTTTTAAGCGTTAGTAATAAATAATTTCATTGGTAATTAGATTACTTTCTGTTAAATATGTCATCCAAAGTATCTATTAGAAATCAATTCTTGTCACTCAAATATGTATGAAGATTAAGCTATATTAATAACATAGCTTACTTTATTTAAACAGTGTCCCTTCTCGCAGTACAATTAAAATAATTTTATCGAGAAACATGCACAAGAAATGAAAGAGTTTTGATAAAATTCCCAAAATTTCGTTAACAATAAAAAGGGGAAGACAGTTTATAGCTTCTTCTTAAGACTTTCTTACATTATCAATCTAATCACTTACTTTTTATTAACTTACTACTTCACTATACATAATCCTTCAGTAATTTGTCTAATGTTAAGAACTTTAGGAGATACTTTGTTTATTATTATTCAAATTTGTTTTGCATGAGAGATAAGTATAAGATTTCATACTACAACCACTCATAGTTTCATAAGAAACGCCTCCAACTTGGAAAGTGACAGCCATACCAGATAAGGCCCTAAACTAGGTACTTACTTTGTTACAGCCAATCACAGCCTGGTAGGATACGGCAATTTTGCATGATAAAAAAGGATATTCTTGAAATAGTGCATGGTCAGACACTTGTTTCTGCCCTGAGGTCAACAGAATCCATCTCACCCATGGATACCTCCAATATATTTTATCTACCTAATGAACGAAACTTAAAAAACAGTGAATTACATACATACTATTAAATTAAAACTTGTAATCTATTTGCACTGCATAAAATGTAATTGACATTCTAATTTTCTATGTGTTATATACCCTTACTTTACCTCTGTACTTCTTACCATATCAACAGTAAGTATAATGACAATGTCTTAACACGTAAAATAATGTGACAAGTATCCTGAAATATCTGAAAAATTATCTGAAGCGCTCCCCAGTGGCCCAGCGGTATGTCTGCAGACAGAAAAAAAACGATAGAGACCAGGATGTTAACACCCATGGTAGGCATATCATTGTGCAACTTTCTACTTAACAAAAAAATAATCATAATTAAACGAAAACGTTAGAGCATTTTGATGTTATATATATATTTTTTTACAGTAAGAATAACATAGAAATGTTAACCATAATATGATAATTCCAAAACTTAATGTATACATAAACAGTAACACAATAAATATTACGATAGATTTCGACAACAAAGGTTTCTTCTCACATTTCTTCTCTAAGTATGTTTAATGTAGACATGTATAAAATCTATATTTCCTCGACAACACAATGAAACCTATCGTTCAAATATAAAACTTACCGCATAGGCTGACCTGCTACAGTATACCTGAAATGAATTTGTTAGCATACACTGAATATCCAAACCTGCAAGTTATGTGACAACTATAGCTAATACAAAGTTGCGATAAAATAATATATATGAAAGCAATATTTTAACATTGTTTGCCACATCGTGGATAGATCGATGTCACAGAAAATTATTCATTTTTGAGAAGGTTATGTAACAATCATTTCCTATCTAGCTCATAAATAACGTACTCATAAAAAAACGAAAGTCACTAATACTGTTTTACCTCCCATATCAGCTCAGCTTAAATATGGATTTTAATTGGTTGTTTGATTGTTCTGGTTTCATGGCTAGAACACTAAATGGGTTTTGTATAGTTAATTATAAACTTTACCTATATATATATATATATATATATTCACACGCACACACTGCTGGCCAAAATCTTAAGGCCAATGAACATAAACATAAAGAAAAAATATGCATTTTGCGTTGTTAGACTCAACCACTCATTTGAGTAGAACCTCGAAAGACAAAATAAGAAAAGGGTAAATAAAAATAAAAAACTTTTTTAGCATTTAATAGGGAAAATGTGAACACTATGAAATTAGCCTAAATACTAGCTGGTCAAAAGTTTAAGACCATACCAAAAAAGAAGTCCTAAACAGGGTAGGAAATGGCCAACAAGTGGTCTCAGTAGTAAGTTGCACGGCCATCATTGCGAATAACTCCAAACATTCGCTTTGGCATGGTCGATATAAGCGTTTGCAGAAGGCTGGCTGGAATGTTATTCCAAGTGGTGAAGATGGCTTCACGAAGATCATTCATTGACGTCCATTTCTATAGACTTCCCTTGCCATTCACCCCCAAACATTTTCAATGGGGGTTCAGTTCTGGCGAACACGCTGGATGGTCTAAAAGAATAACGTTATTCGCCATCAAAAAGTCCTTTGTCCTGTGGGCATTGTGGATTGCAGCGTTGTCCTACTGAAAGATCCAGTCATTTCCACACAAGCGAGGGCCTTCAGTCAATAAGGATGCTTTCTTCAACATGCCAATGTAGCCAGCTACTGTTTGACGCCCCTGTATAACCTGAAGCTCCATTGTTTCATGGAAGGAGAAAACATCCCAGATCATGATGAAACCTCCTTCACTTTGTCGTGTAGAAAATGTCTCCAGTGGGATATCCTTATCCTGCTAGTAACGTTGGAAGCCATCTGGACCATTCAGGTTAAATTTTTTGTCATCAGAGAACAAAACCTTCTCCCACTTTTTTATGTCCCATATTTGGTGCTTCTCAGCAAAGTTTAACCGAGCTGTTTCGTGGTGTGGAAGGAGACGCGGCCTTTGAATCCTCCTGCTCAACGGCGGCGAAATTTTCTTGGCCCGACCACTTGAAATTCTCGTTCCGTATCCCTCAGGATCTTTTAATAAAGTTACAACATCAGTTTTACTACACCCAATCTCACCAGTGATGACACGTTGACAGAAACCTTGCTTTTGCAGCTCGACAATTCTGCCACGTTCAAACTCTGTCAACTTTTTAGCCTTTCCCATGTTTTTACCAAATGTAACACAGGAGATGTTAGTGGGAGATGTTGACAACGCTAATGCTTGAACACATATGACTACATTTCGTTATGTGTTTACCGATTAACGCTTCGTTTCAGTATATGGTCTTAAATTTTTGACCAGTTAGTATTTAAGCTAATTTCATAGTGTTCACATTTTCCTTATTAAGTGCTATAAAAGTTTGTTTTTTTTATTTTCCATTTTCTTATTTTCATCTTTCGAAATTCTACTCAAATAAATGATTGAGTCTAACAACGCAAAATGCATATTTTTTCTTTCTGTTCCTTAGTCTTAAGATTTTGGTCAGCAGTGTATATATGTATTAACTTCAAAAATTATTTAGGAAACTTCCTATTAGAACCTCAATGCTTACAATTTCTTAAACAAATTATGTTTTGTTTAAACTTCGTGTTTCAGATGCATATTGATAATCTATCAAAGAGATTATGTTTTGACAGTTTAATGTTTTTAAATAATTTTTGTTCTACCCAGTGCTTATAAGCAAAGGAAAACACTATACGTCAATTATCGATTTAAGTTATCAAAATATATTAACATATTAGTGTATAATAGTTTCTGATCGTGCTAACAAGTTTTAATGTTTCATTAGGTTTTTTCTTGACTTCATGAATATCACATTGAATAGTCCAGTCCATTAGGTCCAATTTTTATTAAAAAATATCATAATACTCTGGACAAAAGCACCACATTTTGCATAGACGCTCTTTACGATCTACCGATAAATATCAGAAACAGTGCCACCTGGCTGTAAAGGCCTTCATAGCCTGTCAGATACATTGGGCATTGAATGTGGCTAAAGATAATGCTTTTAAACATACCCCTGCAATGGTTATATTTTAATGTTCAATTTTTGTATCTATAATAGGCCTCTTTTGAGTTTCATATGAGCAAGGATATCTTTCAAATCAGAAATTACCAGCAGTGATGAATTTATCTAATATGTAAAGTCCAAACTTTAATACAATTCAAAACTCGGAGACTATGTATACATCATTTATGCGATGAACCAAACAAAATATAACTTTTCATTGGAAAATGTTTATACCTTACTGTGAAAGATAGGTTTTGTCTATGGTTGAACTGTTTGCATTCTCACCTGAGGTAGAAGTCTGGAAACACCGAAACACAGAGTGAAGACAAAGATCTGTTTAGTGTCTCTGGACAAAAACTCGATGGTATTATCCAGGCTACTGATTCCATGTTGAAGTTCTTCAGGTGAATGGAACGTCAAAGAGTTCATCACTATCCTAGTATAGGTTTCGTGTAATTCCTTAACTATTGGACCAGATTCTGAAGTAGCTTGAATTAAATAATAACTGAAGATTAAAAAATACAAAAACTTGACGTTATTTGTTATTACTAAATAAAACAGTAATTTAACTTTAATATATATATTAAATTGTTTATTGTACACGTTTCTGAATAATTGCAATTCAATTTAATTATTATAGAATTATAAAATATACAAATATTTTAATGAAAAGAAATATTTCTTACACATAAGCGGCCTGGCATGGCCAAGCGCGTAAGGAGTGCGACTCGTAATCCGAGGGTCGCGGGTTCGCCTCGCGTCGCGCTAAACATGCTCGCCCTCCCAGCCGTGGGGTGTATAATGTGACGGTCAATCCCACTATTCGTTGGTAAAACAGTAGCCCAAGAGTTGGCGGTGGGTGGTGATGACTAGCTGCCTTCCCTCTAGTCTTACACTGCTAAATTAGGGACGGCTAGCACAGATAGCCCTCGAGTAGCTTTGTGCGAAATTCCAAAAAAAACTTACACATAAGCGCGGGAACGTCGGACAAAGATGAATGCTGTCCTGCCCCACCGCGAATTAAATAGAGGAATGAAAATAGTTATTAAGAAATTAACAGAAGGTATAAAGCTCCTTTGATATCAAATTTTGAAAACTTCTCTTGATTAATAGTAGAATACTTAGTATAAAATAAACTCAAAACATTTTGATTATTGCACAAACATTTTGAAAACTTCTCTTGATTAATAGTAGAATACTTAGTATAAAATAAACTAAAAACATTTTGATTATTGCACAAACATTTTTAAAACTTCTCTTGATTAACAGTAGAATACTTAGTATAAAATAAACACAAAACATTTTGATTATTGCACAAACATTTCGAAAACTTCTCTTGATTAATAGTAGAATACTTAGTATAAAATAAACACAAAACATTTTGATTATTACACAAACATTTTGAAAACTTCTCTTGATTAATAGTAGAATACTTAGTATAAAATAAACACAAAACATTTTGATTATTGCACAAACATTTTGAAAACTTCTCTTGATTAATAGTAGAATACTTAGTATAAAATAAACACAAAACATTTTGATTATTGCACAAACATTTTGAAAACTTCTCTTGATTAATAGTAGAATACTTAGTATAAAATAAACACAAAATGTTTTGATTATTGCACAAACATTTTGAAAACTTCTCTTGATTAATAGTAGAATACATAGTATAAAATAAACACAAAACATTTTGATTATTGCACAAACATTTTGAAAACTTCTATTCATTAATAGTAGAATACTTAGTATAAAATAAACACAAAACATTTTGATTATTGCACAAACATTTTGAAAACTTCTCTTGATTAATAGTACAATACTTAGTATAAAATAAACTCAAAACATTTTGATTATTGCACAAACATTTTTAAAACTTCTCTTGATTAATAGTAGAATACATAGTATAAAATAAACTCAAAACATTTTGATTATTGCACAAACATTTTGAAAACTTCTCTTGATTAATAGTAGAATACTTAGTATAAAATAAACACAAAACATTTTGATTATTGCACAAACATTTTGAAAACTTCTCTTGATTAATAGTAGAATACTTAGTATAAAATAAACACAAAACATTTTGATTATTGCACATACATTTTTAAAACTTCTCTTGATTAATAGTAGAATACTTAGTACAAAATAAACTCAAAACATTTTGATTATTGCACAAACATTTTGAAAACTTCTCTTGATTAATAGTAGAATACTTAGTATAAAATAAACACAAAACATTTTGATTATTGCACAAACATTTTGAAAACTTCTCTTGATTAATAGTAGAATACTTAGTATAAAATAAACTAAAACATTTTGATTATTGCACAAACATTTTAAAACTTCTCTTGATTAATAGTAGAATACTTAGTATAAAATAAACACAAAACATTTTGATTATTGCACAAACATTTTTAAAACTTCTCTTGATTAATAGTAGAATACTTAGTACAAAATAAACTCAAAACATTTTGATTATTGCACAAACATTTTGAAAACTTCTCTTGATTAATAGTAGAATACTTAGTATAAAATAAACTCAAAACATTTTGATTATTGCACAAACATTTTGAAAACTTCTCTTGATTAATAGTAGAATACTTAGTATAAAATAAACACAAAACATTTTGATTATTGCACAAACATTTTGAAAACTTTCTTGATTAATAGTAGAATACTTAGTATAAAATAAACTCAAAACATTTTGATTATTGCACAAACATTTTGAAAACTTCTCTTGATTAATAGTAGAATACTTAGTATAAAATAAACACAAAACATTTTGATTATTGCACAAACATTTTGAAAACTTCTCTTGATTAATAGTAGAATACTTAGTATAAAATAAACACAAAACATTTTGATTATTGCACAAACACTTTTAAAACTTCTCTTGATTAATAGTAGAATACTTAGTATAAAATAAACACAAAACGTTTTGATTATTGCACAAACATTTTGAAAACTTCTCTTGATTAATTGTAGAATACTTAGTATAAAATAAACTCAAAAATTTTGATTATTGCACAAACATTTTGAAAACTTCTCTTGATTAATAGTAGAATACTTAGTATAAAATAAACTCAAAACATTTTGATTATTGCACAAACATTTTGAAAACTTCTCTTGATTAATAGTAGAATACTTAGTATAAAATAAACTCAAAACATTTTGATTATTGCACAAACATTTTTAAAACTTCCTTTGGTTAATAGTAGAATACTTAGTATAAAATAAACACAAAACATTTTGATTATTGCACAAACATTTCGAAAACTTCTCTTGATTAATAGTAGAATACTTAGTATAAAATAAACACAAAACATTTTGATTATTGCACAAACATTTTGAAAACTTCTCTTGATTAATAGTAGAATACTTAGTATAAAATAAACACAAAACATTTTGATTATTGCACAAACATTTTGAAAACTTCTCTTGATTAATAGTAGAATACTTAGTATAAAATAAACACAAAACATTTTGATTATTGCACAAACATTTTGAAAACTTCTCTTGATTAATAGTAGAATACTTAGTATAAAATAAACACAAAACATTTTGATTATTGCACAAACATTTTGAAAACTTCTCTTGATTAATAGTAGAATACTTAATATAAAATAAACACAAAACATTTTGATTATTGCACAAACATTTTAAAAACTTCTCTTGATTAATAGTAGAATACTTAGTATAAAATAAACACAAAACATTTTGATTATTGCACAAACATTTTGAAAACTTCTCTTGATTAATAGTAGAATACTTAGTATAAAATAAACATAAAATGTTTTGATTATTGCACAAACATTTTGAAAACTTCTCTTGATTAATAGTAGAATACATAGTATAAAATAAACACAAAACATTTTGATTATTGCACAAACATTTTGAAAACTTCTCTTGATTAATAGTAGAATACTTAGTATAAAATAAACACAAAACATTTTGATTATTGCACAAACATTTTGAAAACTTCTCTTGATTAATAGTAGAATACTTAGTATAAAATAAACTCAAAACATTTTGATTATTGCACAAACATTTTTAAAACTTCTCTTGATTAATAGTAGAATACATAGTATAAAATAAACTCAAAACATTTTGATTATTGCACAAACATTTTGAAAACTTCTCTTGATTAATAGTAGAATACTTAGTATAAAATAAACACAAAACATTTTGATTATTGCACAAACATTTTGAAAACTTCTCTTGATTAATAGTAGAATACTTAGTATAAAATAAACACAAAACATTTTGATTATTGCACAAACATTTTGAAAACTTCTCTTGATTAATAGTAGAATACTTAGTACAAAATAAACTCAAAACATTTTGATTATTGCACAAACATTTTGAAAACTTCTCTTGATTAATAGTAGAATACTTAGTATAAAATAAACTCAAAACATTTTGATTATTGCACAAACATTTTGAAAACTTCTCTTGATTAATAGTAGAATACTTAGTATAAAATAAACACAAAACATTTTGATTATTGCACAAACATTTTGAAAACTTCTCTTGATTAATAGTAGAATACTTAGTATAAAATAAACTAAAAAACATTTTGATTATTGCACAAACATTTTGAAAACTTCTCTTGATTAATAGTAGAATACTTAGTATAAAATAAACACAAAACATTTTGATTATTGCACAAACATTTTGAAAACTTCTCTTGATTAATAGTAGAATACTTAGTATAAAATAAACTCAAAACATTTTGATTATTGCACAAACATTTTAAAACTTCTCTTGATTAATAGTAGAATACTTAGTATAAAATAAACTCAAAACATTTTGATTATTGCACAAACATTTTGAAAACTTCTCTTGATTAATAGTAGAATACTTAGTATAAAATAAACACAAAACATTTTGATTATTGCACAAACATTTTGAAAACTTCTCTTGATTAATAGTAGAATACTTAGTATAAAATAAACACAAAACATTTTGATTATTGCACAAACATTTTGAAAACTTCTCTTGATTAATAGTAGAATACTTAGTATAAAATAAACACAAAACATTTTGATTATTGCACAAACATTTTGAAAACTTCTCTTGATTAATAGTAGAATACTTAGTATAAAATAAACACAAAACATTTTGATTATTGCACAAACATTTTGAAAACTTCTCTTGATTAATAGTAGAATACTTAGTATAAAATAAACTCAAAACATTTTGATTATTGCACAAACATTTTAAAACTTCTCTTGATTAATAGTAGAATACTTAGTATAAAATAAACTCAAAACATTTTGATTATTGCACAAACATTTTTAAAACTTCTATTGATTAATAGTAGAATACTTAGTATAAAATAAACTCAAAACATTTTGATTATTGCACAAACATTTTTAAAACTTCTCGTGATTAATAGTAGAATACTTAGTATAAAATAAACACAAAACATTTTGATTATTGCACAAACATTTTGAAAACTTCTCTTGATTAATAGTAGAATACTTAGTATAAAATAAACACAAAACATTTTGATTATTGCACAAACATTTTGAAAACTTCTCTTGATTAATAGTAGAATACTTAGTATAAAATAAACACAAAACATTTTGATTATTGCACAAACATTTTGAAAACTTCTCTTGATTAATAGTAGAATACTTAGTATAAAATAAACACAAAACATTTTGATTATTGCACAAACATTTTGAAAACTTCTATTCATTAATAGTAGAATACTTAGTATAAAATAAACACAAAACATTTTGATTATTGCACAAACATTTTGAAAACTTCTCTTGATTAATAGTAGAATACTTAGTATAAAATAAACACAAAACATTTTGATTATTGCACAAACATTTTGAAAACTTCTCTTGATTAATAGTAGAATACTTAGTATAAAATAAACACAAAACATTTTGATTATTGCACAAACATTTTGAAAACTCTCTTGATTAATAGTAGAATACTTAGTATAAAATAAACACAAAACATTTTGATTATTGCACAAACATTTTGAAAACTTCTCTTGATTAATAGTAGAATACTTAGTATAAAATAAACACAAAACATTTTGATTATTGCACAAACATTTTGAAAACTTCTCTTGATTAATAGTAGAATACTTAGTATAAAATAAACTCAAAACATTTTGATTATTGCACAAACATTTTGAAAACTCTCTTGATTAATAGTAGAATACTTAGTATAAAATAAACACAAAACATTTTGATTATTGCACAAACATTTTGAAAACTTCTCTTGATTAATAGTAGAATACTTAGTATAAAATAAACACAAAACATTTTGATTATTGCACAAACATTTTAAAACTTCTCTTGATTAATAGTAGAATACTTAGTATAAAATAAACTCAAAACATTTTGATTATTGCACAAACATTTTGAAAACTTCTCTTGATTAATAGTAGAATACTTAGTATAAAATAAACAAAAAACATTTTGATTATTGCACAAACATTTTGAAAACTTCTCTTGATTAATAGTAGAATACTTAGTATAAAATAAACACAAAACATTTTGATTATTGCACAAACATTTTGAAAACTTCTCTTGATTAATAGTAGAATACTTAGTACAAAATAAACTCAAAACATTTTGATTATTGCACAAACATTTTGAAAACTTCTCTTGATTAATAGTAGAATACTTAGTATAAAATAAACACAAAACATTTTGATTATTGCACAAACATTTTGAAAACTTCTCTTGATTAATAGTAGAATACTTAGTATAAAATAAACTAAAACATTTTGATTATTGCACAAACATTTTGAAAACTTCTCTTGATTAATAGTAGAATACTTAGTATAAAATAAACACAAAACATTTTGATTATTGCACAAACATTTTGAAAAGTTCTCTTGATTAATAGTAGAATACTTAGTATAAAATAAACACAAAACATTTTGATTATTGCACAAACATTTTAAAACTTCTCTTGATTAATAGTAGAATACTTAGTATAAAATAAACTCAAAACATTTTGATTATTGCACAAACATTTTGAAAACTTCTCTTGATTAATAGTAGAATACTTAGTATAAAATAAACTCAAAACATTTTGATTATTGCACAAACATTTTGAAAACTTCTCTTGATTAATAGTAGAATACTTAGTATAAAATAAACTCAAAACATTTTGATTATTGCACAAACATTTTGAAAACTTCTCTTGATTAATAGTAGAATACTTAGTATAAAATAAACACAAAACATTTTGATTATTGCACAAACATTTTGAAAACTTCTCTTGATTAATAGTAGAATACTTAGTATAAAATAAACACAAAACATTTTGATTATTGCACAAACATTTTGAAAACTTCTCTTGATTAATAGTAGAATACTTAGTATAAAATAAACTCAAAACATTTTGATTATTGCACAAACATTTTGAAAACTTCTCTTGATTAATAGTAGAATACTTAGTATAAAATAAACACAAAACATTTTGATTATTGCACAAACATTTTTAAAACTTCTATTGATTAATAGTAGAATACTTAGTATAAAATAAACTCAAAACATTTTGATTATTGCACAAACATTTTTAAAACTTCTCGTGATTAATAGTAGAATACTTAGTATAAAATAAACACAAAACATTTTGATTATTGCACAAACATTTTGAAAACTTCTCTTGATTAATAGTAGAATACTTAGTATAAAATAAACACAAAACATTTTGATTATTGCACAAACATTTTGAAAACTTCTCTTGATTAATAGTAGAATACTTAGTATAAAATAAACTCAAAACATTTTGATTATTGCACAAACATTTTGAAAACTTCTCTTGATTAATAGTAGAATACATAGTATAAAATAAACACAAAACATTTTGATTATTGCACAAACATTTTGAAAACTTCTATTCATTAATAGTAGAATACTTAGTATAAAATAAACACAAAACATTTTGATTATTGCACAAACATTTTGAAAACTTCTCTTGATTAATAGTAGAATACTTAGTATAAAATAAACACAAAACATTTTGATTATTGCACAAACATTTTGAAAACTTCTCTTGATTAATAGTAGAATACTTAGTATAAAATAAACACAAAACATTTTGATTATTGCACAAACATTTTGAAAACTTCTCTTGATTAATAGTAGAATACTTAGTATAAAATAAACACAAAACATTTTGATTATTGCACAAACATTTTGAAAACTTCTCTTGATTAATAGTAGAATACTTAGTATAAAATAAACTCAAAACATTTTGATTATTGCACAAACATTTTGAAAACTTCTCTTGATTAATAGTAGAATACTTAGTATAAAATAAACTCAAAACATTTTGATTATTGCACAAACATTTTGAAAACTTCTCTTGATTAATAGTAGAATACTTAGTATAAAATAAACACAAAACATTTTGATTATTGCACAAACATTTTGAAAACTTCTCTTGATTAATAGTAGAATACTTAGTATAAAATAAACACAAAACATTTTGATTATTGCACAAACATTTTAAAACTTCTCTTGATTAATAGTAGAATACTTAGTATAAAATAAACTCAAAACATTTTGATTATTGCACAAACATTTTGAAAACTTCTCTTGATTAATAGTAGAATACTTAGTATAAAATAAACACAAAACATTTTGATTATTGCACAAACATTTTGAAAACTTCTCTTGATTAATAGTAGAATACTTAGTATAAAATAAACTAAAACATTTTGATTATTGCACAAACATTTTAAAACTTCTCTTGATTAATAGTAGAATACTTAGTATAAAATAAACACAACATTTTGATTATTGCACAAACATTTTGAAAACTTCTCTTGATTAATAGTAGAATACTTAGTACAAAATAAACTCAAAACATTTTGATTATTGCACAAACATTTTAAAACTTCTCTTGATTAATAGTAGAATACTTAGTATAAAATAAACTCAAAACATTTTGATTATTGCACAAACATTTTGAAAACTTCTCTTGATTAATAGTAGAATACTTAGTATAAAATAAACACAAAACATTTTGATTATTGCACAAACATTTTGAAAACTTTTCTTGATTAATAGTAGAATACTTAGTATAAAATAAACTCAAAACATTTTGATTATTGCACAAACATTTTGAAAACTTCTCTTGATTAATAGCAGAATACTTAGTATAAAATAAACACAAAACATTTTGATTATTGCACAAACATTTTGAAAACTTCTCTTGATTAATAGTAGAATACTTAGTATAAAATAAACACAAAACATTTTGATTATTGCACAAACATTTTTAAAACTTCTCTTGATTAATAGTAGAATACTTAGTATAAAATAAACACAAAACATTTTGATTATTGCACAAACATTTTGAAAACTTCTCTTGATTAATAGTAGAATACTTAGTATAAAATAAACACAAAACATTTTGATTATTGCACAAACATTTTGAAAACTTCTCTTGATTAATAGTAGAATACTTAGTATAAAATAAACACAAAACATTTTGATTATTGCACAAACATTTTAAAACTTCTCTTGATTAATAGTAGAATACTTAGTACAAAATAAACTCAAAACATTTTGATTATTGCACAAACATTTTGAAAACTTCTCTTGATTAATAGTAGAATACTTAGTATAAAATAAACACAAAACATTTTGATTATTGCACAAACATTTTGAAAACTTCTCTTGATTAATAGTAGAATACTTAGTATAAAATAAACTAAAACATTTTGATTATTGCACAAACATTTTAAAACTTCTCTTGATTAATAGTAGAATACTTAGTATAAAATAAACACAAAACATTTTGATTATTGCACAAACATTTTGAAAACTTCTCTTGATTAATAGTAGAATACTTAGTACAAAATAAACTCAAAACATTTTGATTATTGCACAAACATTTCGAAAACTTCTCTTGATTAATAGTAGAATACTTAGTATAAAATAAACACAAAACATTTTGATTATTGCACAAACATTTTGAAAACTTCTCTTGATTAATAGTAGAATACTTAGTATAAAATAAACTCAAAACATTTTGATTATTGCACAAACATTTTGAAAACTTCTCTTGATTAATAGCAGAATACTTAGTATAAAATAAACACAAAACATTTTGATTATTGCACAAACATTTTGAAAACTTCTCTTGATTAATAGTAGAATACTTAGTATAAAATAAACACAAAACATTTTGATTATTGCACAAACATTTTGAAAACTTCTCTTGATTAATAGTAGAATACTTAGTATAAAATAAACACAAAACATTTTGATTATTGCACAAACATTTTGAAAACTTCTCTTGATTAATAGTAGAATACTTAGTATAAAATAAACACAAAACATTTTGATTATTGCACAAACATTTTGAAAACTTCTCTTGATTAATAGTAGAATACTTAGTATAAAATAAACACAAAACATTTTGATTATTGCACAAACATTTTGAAAACTTCTCTTGATTAATAGTAGAATACATAGTATAAAATAAACACAAAACATTTTGATTATTGCACAAACATTTTGAAAACTTCTCTTGATTAATAGTAGAATACTTAGTATAAAATAAACACAAAACATTTTGATTATTGCACAAACATTTTGAAAACTTCTCTTGATTAATAGTAGAATACTTAGTATAAAATAAACTCAAAACATTTTGATTATTGCACAAACATTTTAAAACTTCTCTTGATTAATAGTAGAATACTTAGTATAAAATAAACTCAAAACATTTTGATTATTGCACAAACATTTTGAAAACTTCTCTTGATTAATAGTAGAATACTTAGTATAAAATAAACACAAAACATTTTGATTATTGCACAAACATTTTGAAAACTTCTCTTGATTAATAGTAGAATACTTAGTATAAAATAAACACAAAACATTTTGATTATTGCACAAACATTTTTAAAACTTCTCTTGATTAATAGTAGAATACTTAGTATAAAATAAACTCAAAACATTTTGATTATTGCACAAACATTTTGAAAACTTCTCTTGATTAATAGTAGAATACTTAGTATAAAATAAACACAAAACATTTTGATTATTGCACAAACATTTTTAAAACTTCTCTTGATTAATAGTAGAATACTTAGTATAAAATAAACTAAAACATTTTGATTATTGCACAAACATTTTGAAAACTTCTCTTGATTAATAGTAGAATACTTAGTATAAAATAAACACAAAACATTTTGATTATTGCACAAACATTTTGAAAACTTCTCTTGATTAATAGTAGAATACTTAGTATAAAATAAACTCAAAACATTTTGATTATTGCACAAACATTTTAAAACTTCTCTTGATTAATAGTAGAATACTTAGTATAAAATAAACTCAAAACATTTTGATTATTGCACAAACATTTTGAAAACTTCTCTTGATTAATAGTAGAATACTTAGTATAAAATAAACACAAAACATTTTGATTATTGCACAAACATTTTGAAAACTTCTCTTGATTAATAGTAGAATACTTAGTATAAAATAAACACAAAACATTTTGATTATTGCACAAACATTTTGAAAACTTCTCTTGATTAATAGTAGAATACTTAGTATAAAATAAACACAAAACATTTTGATTATTGCACAAACATTTTGAAAACTTCTCTTGATTAATAGTAGAATACTTAGTATAAAATAAACACAAAACATTTTGATTATTGCACAAACATTTTAAAACTTCTCTTGATTAATAGTAGAATACTTAGTATAAAATAAACTCAAAACATTTTGATTATTGCACAAACATTTTGAAAACTTCTCTTGATTAATAGTAGAATACTTAGTATAAAATAAACACAAAACATTTTGATTATTGCACAAACATTTTGAAAACTTCTCTTGATTAATAGTAGAATACTTAGTATAAAATAAACTCAAAACATTTTGATTATTGCACAAACATTTTAAAACTTCTCTTGATTAATAGTAGAATACTTAGTATAAAATAAACACAAAACATTTTGATTATTGCACAAACATTTTGAAAACTTCTCTTGATTAATAGTAGAATACTTAGTATAAAATAAACACAAAACATTTTGATTATTGCACAAACATTTTGAAAACTTCTCTTGATTAATAGTAGAATACTTAGTACAAAATAAACTCAAAACATTTTGATTATTGCACAAACATTTTGAAAACTTCTCTTGATTAATAGTAGAATACTTAGTATAAAATAAACTCAAAACATTTTGATTATTGCACAAACATTTTGAAAACTTCTCTTGATTAATAGTAGAATACTTAGTATAAAATAAACTCAAAACATTTTGATTATTGCACAAACATTTTGAAAACTTCTCTTGATTAATAGTAGAATACTTAGTATAAAATAAACACAAAACATTTTGATTATTGCACAAACATTTTTAAAACTTCTCTTGATTAATAGTAGAATACTTAGTATAAAATAAACACAAAACATTTTGATTATTGCACAAACATTTTAAAACTTCTCTTGATTAATAGTAGAATACTTAGTATAAAATAAACACAAAACATTTTGATTATTGCACAAACATTTTGAAAACTTCTCTTGATTAATAGTAGAATACTTAGTATAAAATAAACTCAAAACATTTTGATTATTGCACAAACATTTTGAAAACTTCTCTTGATTAATAGTAGAATACTTAGTATAAAATAAACTCAAAACATTTTGATTATTGCACAAACATTTTGAAAACTTCTCTTGATTAATAGTAGAATACTTAGTATAAAATAAACTCAAAACATTTTGATTATTGCACAAACATTTTTAAAACTTCTCTTGATTAATAGTAGAATACTTAGTATAAAATAAACACAAAACATTTTGATTATTGCACAAACATTTTGAAAACTTCTCTTGATTAATAGTAGAATACTTAGTATAAAATAAACACAAAACATTTTGATTATTGCACAAACATTTTGAAAACTTCTCTTGATTAATAGTAGAATACTTAGTATAAAATAAACACAAAACATTTTGATTATTGCACAAACATTTTGAAAACTTCTCTTGATTAATAGTAGAATACTTAGTATAAAATAAACACAAAACATTTTGATTATTGCACAAACATTTTGAAAACTTCTCTTGATTAATAGTAGAATACTTAGTATAAAATAAACACAAAACATTTTGATTATTGCACAAACATTTTGAAAACTTCTCTTGATTAATAGTAGAATACTTAGTATAAAATAAACTCAAAACATTTTGATTATTGCACAAACATTTTGAAAACTTCTCTTGATTAATAGTAGAATACTTAGTATAAAATAAACTCAAAACATTTTGATTATTGCACAAACATTTTGAAAACTTCTCTTGATTAATAGTAGAATACTTAGTATAAAATAAACACAAAACATTTTGATTATTGCACAAACATTTTGAAAACTTCTCTTGATTAATAGTAGAATACTTAGTATAAAATAAACACAAAACATTTTGATTATTGCACAAACATTTTGAAAACTTCTCTTGATTAATAGTAGAATACTTAGTATAAAATAAACTCAAAACATTTTGATTATTGCACAAACATTTTGAAAACTTCTCTTGATTAATAGTAGAATACTTAGTATAAAATAAACTCAAAACATTTTGATTATTGCACAAACATTTTGAAAACTTCTCTTGATTAATAGTAGAATACTTAGTATAAAATAAACACAAAACATTTTGATTATTGCACAAACATTTTGAAAACTTCTCTTGATTAATAGTAGAATACTTAGTATAAAATAAACTCAAAACATTTTGATTATTGCACAAACATTTTGAAAACTTCTCTTGATTAATAGTAGAATACTTAGTATAAAATAAACACAAAACATTTTGATTATTGCACAAACATTTTGAAAACTTCTCTTGATTAATAGTAGAATACTTAGTATAAAATAAACACAAAACATTTTGATTATTGCACAAACATTTTAAAACTTCTCTTGATTAATAGTAGAATACTTAGTATAAAATAAACTCAAAACATTTTGATTATTGCACAAACATTTTGAAAACTTCTCTTGATTAATAGTAGAATACTTAGTATAAAATAAACTCAAAACATTTTGATTATTGCACAAACATTTTGAAAACTTCTCTTGATTAATAGTAGAATACTTAGTATAAAATAAACTCAAAACATTTTGATTATTGCACAAACATTTTGAAAACTTCTCTTGATTAATAGTAGAATACTTAGTATAAAATAAACACAAAACATTTTGATTATTGCACAAACATTTTGAAAACTTCTCTTGATTAATAGTAGAATACTTAGTATAAAATAAACACAAAACATTTTGATTATTGCACAAACATTTTGAAAACTTCTCTTGATTAATAGTAGAATACTTAGTATAAAATAAACTCAAAACATTTTGATTATTGCACAAACATTTTGAAAACTTCTCTTGATTAATAGTAGAATACTTAGTATAAAATAAACTCAAAACATTTTGATTATTGCACAAACATTTTTAAAACTTCTCTTGATTAATAGTAGAATACTTAGTATAAAATAAACTCAAAACATTTTGATTATTGCACAAACATTTTAAAACTTCTCTTGATTAATAGTAGAATACTTAGTATAAAATAAACACAAAACATTTTGATTATTGCACAAACATTTTGAAAACTTCTCTTGATTAATAGTAGAATACTTAGTATAAAATAAACACAAAACATTTTGATTATTGCACAAACATTTTGAAAACTTCTCTTGATTAATAGTAGAATACTTAGTATAAAATAAACTCAAAACATTTTGATTATTGCACAAACATTTTGAAAACTTCTCTTGATTAATAGTAGAATACTTAGTATAAAATAAACACAAAACATTTTGATTATTGCACAAACATTTTGAAAACTTCTCTTGATTAATAGTAGAATACTTAGTATAAAATAAACACAAAACATTTTGATTATTGCACAAACATTTTGAAAACTTCTCTTGATTAATAGTAGAATACTTAGTATAAAATAAACACAAAACATTTTGATTATTGCACAAACATTTTGAAAACTTCTCTTGATTAATAGTAGAATACTTAGTATAAAATAAACACAAAACATTTTGATTATTGCACAAACATTTTGAAAACTTCTCTTGATTAATAGTAGAATACTTAGTATAAAATAAACACAAAACATTTTGATTATTGCACAAACATTTTGAAAACTTCTCTTGATTAATAGTAGAATACTTAGTATAAAATAAACTCAAAACATTTTGATTATTGCACAAACATTTTAAAACTTCTCTTGATTAATAGTAGAATACTTAGTATAAAATAAACTCAAAACATTTTGATTATTGCACAAACATTTTGAAAACTTCTCTTGATTAATAGTAGAATACTTAGTATAAAATAAACACAAAACATTTTGATTATTGCACAAACATTTTGAAAACTTCTCTTGATTAATAGTAGAATACTTAGTATAAAATAAACACAAAACATTTTGATTATTGCACAAACATTTTAAAACTTCTCTTGATTAATAGTAGAATACTTAGTATAAAATAAACTCAAAACATTTTGATTATTGCACAAACATTTTGAAAACTTCTCTTGATTAATAGTAGAATACTTAGTATAAAATAAACACAAAACATTTTGATTATTGCACAAACATTTTGAAAATTTTGATTATTGCACAAACATTTTGAAAACTTCTCTTGATTAATAGTAGAATACTTAGTATAAAATAAACACAAAACATTTTGATTATTGCACAAACATTTTGAAAACTTCTCTTGATTAATAGTAGAATACTTAGTATAAAATAAACTCAAAACATTTTGATTATTGCACAAACATTTTGAAAACTTCTCTTGATTAATAGTAGAATACTTAGTATAAAATAAACTCAAAACATTTTGATTATTGCACAAACATTTTAAAACTTCTCTTGATTAATAGTAGAATACTTAGTATAAAATAAACACAAAACATTTTGATTATTGCACAAACATTTTGAAAACTTCTCTTGATTAATAGTAGAATACTTAGTATAAAATAAACTCAAAACATTTTGATTATTGCACAAACATTTTGAAAACTTCTCTTGATTAATAGTAGAATACTTAGTATAAAATAAACACAAAACATTTTGATTATTGCACAAACATTTTAAAACTTCTCTTGATTAATAGTAGAATACTTAGTATAAAATAAACACAAAACATTTTGATTATTGCACAAACATTTTTAAAACTTCTCTTGATTAATAGTAGAATACTTAGTATAAAATAAACACAAAACATTTTGATTATTGCACAAACATTTTGAAAACTTCTCTTGATTAATAGTAGAATACTTAGTATAAAATAAACACAAAACATTTTGATTATTGCACAAACATTTTGAAAACTTCTCTTGATTAATAGTAGAATACTTAGTATAAAATAAACACAAAACATTTTGATTATTGCACAAACATTTTAAAACTTCTCTTGATTAATAGTAGAATACTTAGTATAAAATAAACTCAAAACATTTTGATTATTGCACAAACATTTTGAAAACTTCTCTTGATTAATAGTAGAATACTTAGTATAAAATAAACACAAAACATTTTGATTATTGCACAAACATTTTGAAAACTTCTCTTGATTAATAGTAGAATACTTAGTATAAAATAAACTAAAACATTTTGATTATTGCACAAACATTTTAAAACTTCTCTTGATTAATAGTAGAATACTTAGTATAAAATAAACACAAAACATTTTGATTATTGCACAAACATTTTGAAAACTTCTCTTGATTAATAGTAGAATACTTAGTATAAAATAAACTCAAAACATTTTGATTATTGCACAAACATTTTGAAAACTTCTCTTGATTAATAGTAGAATACTTAGTATAAAATAAACACAAAACATTTTGATTATTGCACAAACATTTTGAAAACTTCTCTTGATTAATAGTAGAATACTTAGTATAAAATAAACTCAAAACATTTTGATTATTGCACAAACATTTTGAAAACTTCTCTTGATTAATAGTAGAATACTTAGTATAAAATAAACACAAAACATTTTGATTATTGCACAAACATTTTGAAAACTTCTCTTGATTAATAGTAGAATACTTAGTATAAAATAAACACAAAACATTTTGATTATTGCACAAACATTTTGAAAACTTCTCTTGATTAATAGTAGAATACTTAGTATAAAATAAACACAAAACATTTTGATTATTGCACAAACATTTTGAAAACTTCTCTTGATTAATAGTAGAATACTTAGTATAAAATAAACACAAAACATTTTGATTATTGCACAAACATTTTGAAAACTTCTCTTGATTAATAGTAGAATACTTAGTATAAAATAAACACAAAACATTTTGATTATTGCACAAACATTTTGAAAACTTCTCTTGATTAATAGTAGAATACTTAGTATAAAATAAACACAAAACATTTTGATTATTGCACAAACATTTTGAAAACTTCTCTTGATTAATAGTAGAATACTTAGTATAAAATAAACACAAAACATTTTGATTATTGCACAAACATTTTGAAAACTTCTCTTGATTAATAGTAGAATACTTAGTATAAAATAAACACAAAACATTTTGATTATTGCACAAACATTTTGAAAACTTCTCTTGATTAATAGTAGAATACTTAGTATAAAATAAACTCAAAACATTTTGATTATTGCACAAACATTTTAAAACTTCTCTTGATTAATAGTAGAATACTTAGTATAAAATAAACTCAAAACATTTTGATTATTGCACAAACATTTTGAAAACTTCTCTTGATTAATAGTAGAATACTTAGTATAAAATAAACACAAAACATTTTGATTATTGCACAAACATTTTGAAAACTTCTCTTGATTAATAGTAGAATACTTAGTATAAAATAAACACAAAACATTTTGATTATTGCACAAACATTTTAAAACTTCTCTTGATTAATAGTAGAATACTTAGTATAAAATAAACTCAAAACATTTTGATTATTGCACAAACATTTTGAAAACTTCTCTTGATTAATAGTAGAATACTTAGTATAAAATAAACACAAAACATTTTGATTATTGCACAAACATTTTAAAACTTCTCTTGATTAATAGTAGAATACTTAGTATAAAATAAACTCAAAACATTTTGATTATTGCACAAACATTTTGAAAACTTCTCTTGATTAATAGTAGAATACTTAGTATAAAATAAACACAACATTTTGATTATTGCACAAACATTTTGAAAACTTCTCTTGATTAATAGTAGAATACTTAGTACAAAATAAACTCAAAACATTTTGATTATTGCACAAACATTTTAAAACTTCTCTTGATTAATAGTAGAATACTTAGTATAAAATAAACTCAAAACATTTTGATTATTGCACAAACATTTTGAAAACTTCTCTTGATTAATAGTAGAATACTTAGTATAAAATAAACACAAAACATTTTGATTATTGCACAAACATTTTGAAAACTTCTCTTGATTAATAGTAGAATACTTAGTATAAAATAAACTCAAAACATTTTGATTATTGCACAAACATTTTGAAAACTTCTCTTGATTAATAGTAGAATACTTAGTATAAAATAAACACAAAACATTTTGATTATTGCACAAACATTTTGAAAACTTCTCTTGATTAATAGTAGAATACTTAGTATAAAATAAACACAAAACATTTTGATTATTGCACAAACATTTTTAAAACTTCTCTTGATTAATAGTAGAATACTTAGTATAAAATAAACACAAAACATTTTGATTATTGCACAAACATTTTGAAAACTTCTCTTGATTAATAGTAGAATACTTAGTATAAAATAAACACAAAACATTTTGATTATTGCACAAACATTTTGAAAACTTCTCTTGATTAATAGTAGAATACTTAGTATAAAATAAACTCAAAACATTTTGATTATTGCACAAACATTTTGAAAACTTCTCTTGATTAATAGTAGAATACTTAGTATAAAATAAACACAAAACATTTTGATTATTGCACAAACATTTTGAAAACTTCTCTTGATTAATAGTAGAATACTTAGTATAAAATAAACACAAAACATTTTGATTATTGCACAAACATTTTGAAAACTTCTCTTGATTAATAGTAGAATACTTAGTATAAAATAAACACAAAACATTTTGATTATTGCACAAACATTTTGAAAACTTCTCTTGATTAATAGTAGAATACTTAGTATAAAATAAACACAAAACATTTTGATTATTGCACAAACATTTTGAAAACTTCTCTTGATTAATAGTAGAATACTTAGTATAAAATAAACACAAAACATTTTGATTATTGCACAAACATTTTGAAAACTTCTCTTGATTAATAGTAGAATACTTAGTATAAAATAAACTCAAAACATTTTGATTATTGCACAAACATTTTGAAAACTTCTCTTGATTAATAGTAGAATACTTAGTATAAAATAAACTCAAAACATTTTGATTATTGCACAAACATTTTGAAAACTTCTCTTGATTAATAGTAGAATACTTAGTATAAAATAAACACAAAACATTTTGATTATTGCACAAACATTTTGAAAACTTCTCTTGATTAATAGTAGAATACTTAGTATAAAATAAACACAAAACATTTTGATTATTGCACAAACATTTTGAAAACTTCTCTTGATTAATAGTAGAATACTTAGTATAAAATAAACTCAAAACATTTTGATTATTGCACAAACATTTTGAAAACTTCTCTTGATTAATAGTAGAATACTTAGTATAAAATAAACACAAAACATTTTGATTATTGCACAAACATTTTGAAAACTTCTCTTGATTAATAGTAGAATACTTAGTATAAAATAAACTCAAAACATTTTGATTATTGCACAAACATTTTGAAAACTTCTCTTGATTAATAGTAGAATACTTAGTATAAAATAAACACAAAACATTTTGATTATTGCACAAACATTTTGAAAACTTCTCTTGATTAATAGTAGAATACTTAGTATAAAATAAACACAAAACATTTTGATTATTGCACAAACATTTTGAAAACTTCTCTTGATTAATAGTAGAATACTTAGTATAAAATAAACACAAAACATTTTGATTATTGCACAAACATTTTGAAAACTTCTCTTGATTAATAGTAGAATACTTAGTATAAAATAAACACAAAACATTTTGATTATTGCACAAACATTTTGAAAACTTCTCTTGATTAATAGTAGAATACTTAGTATAAAATAAACTCAAAACATTTTGATTATTGCACAAACATTTTGAAAACTTCTCTTGATTAATAGTAGAATACTTAGTATAAAATAAACACAAAACATTTTGATTATTGCACAAACATTTTGAAAACTTCTCTTGATTAATAGTAGAATACTTAGTATAAAATAAACACAAAACATTTTGATTATTGCACAAACATTTTTAAAACTTCTCTTGATTAATAGTAGAATACTTAGTATAAAATAAACACAAAACATTTTGATTATTGCACAAACATTTTGAAAACTTCTCTTGATTAATAGTAGAATACTTAGTATAAAATAAACTCAAAACATTTTGATTATTGCACAAACATTTTGAAAACTTCTCTTGATTAATAGTAGAATACTTAGTATAAAATAAACACAAAACATTTTGATTATTGCACAAACATTTTGAAAACTTCTCTTGATTAATAGTAGAATACTTAGTATAAAATAAACTCAAAACATTTTGATTATTGCACAAACATTTTGAAAACTTCTCTTGATTAATAGTAGAATACTTAGTATAAAATAAACACAAAACATTTTGATTATTGCACAAACATTTTGAAAACTTCTCTTGATTAATAGTAGAATACTTAGTATAAAATAAACACAAAACATTTTGATTATTGCACAAACATTTTGAAAACTTCTCTTGATTAATAGTAGAATACTTAGTATAAAATAAACACAAAACATTTTGATTATTGCACAAACATTTTGAAAACTTCTCTTGATTAATAGTAGAATACTTAGTATAAAATAAACACAAAACATTTTGATTATTGCACAAACATTTTGAAAACTTCTCTTGATTAATAGTAGAATACTTAGTATAAAATAAACACAAAACATTTTGATTATTGCACAAACATTTTGAAAACTTCTCTTGATTAATAGTAGAATACTTAGTATAAAATAAACACAAAACATTTTGATTATTGCACAAACATTTTGAAAACTTCTCTTGATTAATAGTAGAATACTTAGTATAAAATAAACACAAAACATTTTGATTATTGCACAAACATTTTGAAAACTTCTCTTGATTAATAGTAGAATACTTAGTATAAAATAAACTCAAAACATTTTGATTATTGCACAAACATTTTAAAACTTCTCTTGATTAATAGTAGAATACTTAGTATAAAATAAACTCAAAACATTTTGATTATTGCACAAACATTTTGAAAACTTCTCTTGATTAATAGTAGAATACTTAGTATAAAATAAACACAAAACATTTTGATTATTGCACAAACATTTTGAAAACTTCTCTTGATTAATAGTAGAATACTTAGTATAAAATAAACACAAAACATTTTGATTATTGCACAAACATTTTGAAAACTTCTCTTGATTAATAGTAGAATACTTAGTATAAAATAAACTCAAAACATTTTGATTATTGCACAAACATTTTGAAAACTTCTCTTGATTAATAGTAGAATACTTAGTATAAAATAAACACAAAACATTTTGATTATTGCACAAACATTTTGAAAACTTCTCTTGATTAATAGTAGAATACTTAGTATAAAATAAACACAAAACATTTTGATTATTGCACAAACATTTTGAAAACTTCTCTTGATTAATAGTAGAATACTTAGTATAAAATAAACACAAAACATTTTGATTATTGCACAAACATTTTGAAAACTTCTCTTGATTAATAGTAGAATACTTAGTATAAAATAAACTCAAAACATTTTGATTATTGCACAAACATTTTGAAAACTTCTCTTGATTAATAGTAGAATACTTAGTATAAAATAAACTCAAAACATTTTGATTATTGCACAAACATTTTGAAAACTTCTCTTGATTAATAGTAGAATACTTAGTATAAAATAAACACAAAACATTTTGATTATTGCACAAACATTTTGAAAACTTCTCTTGATTAATAGTAGAATACTTAGTATAAAATAAACTCAAAACATTTTGATTATTGCACAAACATTTTGAAAACTTCTCTTGATTAATAGTAGAATACTTAGTATAAAATAAACACAAAACATTTTGATTATTGCACAAACATTTTAAAACTTCTCTTGATTAATAGTAGAATACTTAGTATAAAATAAACACAAAACATTTTGATTATTGCACAAACATTTTGAAAACTTCTCTTGATTAATAGTAGAATACTTAGTATAAAATAAACACAAAACATTTTGATTATTGCACAAACATTTTGAAAACTTCTCTTGATTAATAGTAGAATACTTAGTATAAAATAAACACAAAACATTTTGATTATTGCACAAACATTTTAAAACTTCTCTTGATTAATAGTAGAATACTTAGTATAAAATAAACTCAAAACATTTTGATTATTGCACAAACATTTTGAAAACTTCTCTTGATTAATAGTAGAATACTTAGTATAAAATAAACACAAAACATTTTGATTATTGCACAAACATTTTGAAAACTTCTCTTGATTAATAGTAGAATACTTAGTATAAAATAAACTCAAAACATTTTGATTATTGCACAAACATTTTGAAAACTTCTCTTGATTAATAGTAGAATACTTAGTATAAAATAAACACAAAACATTTTGATTATTGCACAAACATTTTGAAAACTTCTCTTGATTAATAGTAGAATACTTAGTATAAAATAAACTCAAAACATTTTGATTATTGCACAAACATTTTGAAAACTTCTCTTGATTAATAGTAGAATACTTAGTATAAAATAAACTCAAAACATTTTGATTATTGCACAAACATTTTGAAAACTTCTCTTGATTAATAGTAGAATACTTAGTATAAAATAAACACAAAACATTTTGATTATTGCACAAACATTTTGAAAACTTCTCTTGATTAATAGTAGAATACTTAGTATAAAATAAACTCAAAACATTTTGATTATTGCACAAACATTTTGAAAACTTCTCTTGATTAATAGTAGAATACTTAGTATAAAATAAACACAAAACATTTTGATTATTGCACAAACATTTTGAAAACTTCTCTTGATTAATAGTAGAATACTTAGTATAAAATAAACTCAAAACATTTTGATTATTGCACAAACATTTTGAAAACTTCTCTTGATTAATAGTAGAATACTTAGTATAAAATAAACTCAAAACATTTTGATTATTGCACAAACATTTTGAAAACTTCTCTTGATTAATAGTAGAATACTTAGTATAAAATAAACTCAAAACATTTTGATTATTGCACAAACATTTTAAAACTTCTCTTGATTAATAGTAGAATACTTAGTATAAAATAAACACAAAACATTTTGATTATTGCACAAACATTTTGAAAACTTCTCTTGATTAATAGTAGAATACTTAGTATAAAATAAACACAAAACATTTTGATTATTGCACAAACATTTTGAAAACTTCTCTTGATTAATAGTAGAATACTTAGTATAAAATAAACACAAAACATTTTGATTATTGCACAAACATTTTGAAAACTTCTCTTGATTAATAGTAGAATACTTAGTATAAAATAAACACAAAACATTTTGATTATTGCACAAACATTTTGAAAACTTCTCTTGATTAATAGTAGAATACTTAGTATAAAATAAACACAAAACATTTTGATTATTGCACAAACATTTTGAAAACTTCTCTTGATTAATAGTAGAATACTTAGTATAAAATAAACACAAAACATTTTGATTATTGCACAAACATTTTGAAAACTTCTCTTGATTAATAGTAGAATACTTAGTATAAAATAAACACAAAACATTTTGATTATTGCACAAACATTTTGAAAACTTCTCTTGATTAATAGTAGAATACTTAGTATAAAATAAACACAAAACATTTTGATTATTGCACAAACATTTTGAAAACTTCTCTTGATTAATAGTAGAATACTTAGTATAAAATAAACACAAAACATTTTGATTATTGCACAAACATTTTGAAAACTTCTCTTGATTAATAGTAGAATACTTAGTATAAAATAAACACAAAACATTTTGATTATTGCACAAACATTTTGAAAACTTCTCTTGATTAATAGTAGAATACTTAGTATAAAATAAACTCAAAACATTTTGATTATTGCACAAACATTTTGAAAACTTCTCTTGATTAATAGTAGAATACTTAGTATAAAATAAACTCAAAACATTTTGATTATTGCACAAACATTTTGAAAACTTCTCTTGATTAATAGTAGAATACTTAGTATAAAATAAACACAAAACATTTTGATTATTGCACAAACATTTTGAAAACTTCTCTTGATTAATAGTAGAATACTTAGTATAAAATAAACACAAAACATTTTGATTATTGCACAAACATTTTGAAAACTTCTCTTGATTAATAGTAGAATACTTAGTATAAAATAAACTCAAAACATTTTGATTATTGCACAAACATTTTGAAAACTTCTCTTGATTAATAGTAGAATACTTAGTATAAAATAAACTCAAAACATTTTGATTATTGCACAAACATTTTGAAAACTTCTCTTGATTAATAGTAGAATACTTAGTATAAAATAAAACAAAACATTTTGATTATTGCACAAACATTTTGAAAACTTCTCTTGATTAATAGTAGAATACTTAGTATAAAATAAACTCAAAACATTTTGATTATTGCACAAACATTTTGAAAACTTCTCTTGATTAATAGTAGAATACTTAGTATAAAATAAACTCAAAACATTTTGATTATTGCACAAACATTTTGAAAACTTCTCTTGATTAATAGTAGAATACTTAGTATAAAATAAACTCAAAACATTTTGATTATTGCACAAACATTTTGAAAACTTCTCTTGATTAATAGTAGAATACTTAGTATAAAATAAACTCAAAACATTTTGATTATTGCACAAACATTTTGAAAACTTCTCTTGATTAATAGTAGAATACTTAGTATAAAATAAACACAAAACATTTTGATTATTGCACAAACATTTTGAAAACTTCTCTTGATTAATAGTAGAATACTTAGTATAAAATAAACTCAAAACATTTTGATTATTGCACAAACATTTTTAAAACTTCTCTTGATTAATAGTAGAATACTTAGTATAAAATAAACACAAAACATTTTGATTATTGCACAAACATTTTGAAAACTTCTCTTGATTAATAGTAGAATACTTAGTATAAAATAAACACAAAACATTTTGATTATTGCACAAACATTTTGAAAACTTCTCTTGATTAATAGTAGAATACTTAGTATAAAATAAACACAAAACATTTTGATTATTGCACAAACATTTTGAAAACTTCTCTTGATTAATAGTAGAATACTTAGTATAAAATAAACTCAAAACATTTTGATTATTGCACAAACATTTTGAAAACTTCTCTTGATTAATAGTAGAATACTTAGTATAAAATAAACACAAAACATTTTGATTATTGCACAAACATTTTGAAAACTTCTCTTGATTAATAGTAGAATACTTAGTATAAAATAAACTCAAAACATTTTGATTATTGCACAAACATTTTGAAAACTTCTCTTGATTAATAGTAGAATACTTAGTATAAAATAAACACAAAACATTTTGATTATTGCACAAACATTTTGAAAACTTCTCTTGATTAATAGTAGAATACTTAGTATAAAATAAACTCAAAACATTTTGATTATTGCACAAACATTTTAAAACTTCTCTTGATTAATAGTAGAATACTTAGTATAAAATAAACTCAAAACATTTTGATTATTGCACAAACATTTTGAAAACTTCTCTTGATTAATAGTAGAATACTTAGTATAAAATAAACACAAAACATTTTGATTATTGCACAAACATTTTGAAAACTTCTCTTGATTAATAGTAGAATACTTAGTATAAAATAAACTCAAAACATTTTGATTATTGCACAAACATTTTGAAAACTTCTCTTGATTAATAGTAGAATACTTAGTATAAAATAAACACAAAACATTTTGATTATTGCACAAACATTTTGAAAACTTCTCTTGATTAATAGTAGAATACTTAGTATAAAATAAACTCAAAACATTTTGATTATTGCACAAACATTTTTAAAACTTCTCTTGATTAATAGTAGAATACTTAGTATAAAATAAACACAAAACATTTTGATTATTGCACAAACATTTTGAAAACTTCTCTTGATTAATAGTAGAATACTTAGTATAAAATAAACACAAAACATTTTGATTATTGCACAAACATTTTGAAAACTTCTCTTGATTAATAGTAGAATACTTAGTATAAAATAAACTCAAAACATTTTGATTATTGCACAAACATTTTGAAAACTTCTCTTGATTAATAGTAGAATACTTAGTATAAAATAAACTCAAAACATTTTGATTATTGCACAAACATTTTGAAAACTTCTCTTGATTAATAGTAGAATACTTAGTATAAAATAAACTCAAAACATTTTGATTATTGCACAAACATTTTGAAAACTTCTCTTGATTAATAGTAGAATACTTAGTATAAAATAAACACAAAACATTTTGATTATTGCACAAACATTTTGAAAACTTCTCTTGATTAATAGTAGAATACTTAGTATAAAATAAACACAAAACATTTTGATTATTGCACAAACATTTTGAAAACTTCTCTTGATTAATAGTAGAATACTTAGTATAAAATAAACACAAAACATTTTGATTATTGCACAAACATTTTGAAAACTTCTCTTGATTAATAGTAGAATACTTAGTATAAAATAAACACAAAACATTTTGATTATTGCACAAACATTTTGAAAACTTCTCTTGATTAATAGTAGAATACTTAGTATAAAATAAACACAAAACATTTTGATTATTGCACAAACATTTTAAAACTTCTCTTGATTAATAGTAGAATACTTAGTATAAAATAAACACAAAACATTTTGATTATTGCACAAACATTTTGAAAACTTCTCTTGATTAATAGTAGAATACTTAGTATAAAATAAACACAAAACATTTTGATTATTGCACAAACATTTTGAAAACTTCTCTTGATTAATAGTAGAATACTTAGTATAAAATAAACACAAAACATTTTGATTATTGCACAAACATTTTGAAAACTTCTCTTGATTAATAGTAGAATACTTAGTATAAAATAAACACAAAACATTTTGATTATTGCACAAACATTTTGAAAACTTCTCTTGATTAATAGTAGAATACTTAGTATAAAATAAACTCAAAACATTTTGATTATTGCACAAACATTTTGAAAACTTCTCTTGATTAATAGTAGAATACTTAGTATAAAATAAACTCAAAACATTTTGATTATTGCACAAACATTTTGAAAACTTCTCTTGATTAATAGTAGAATACTTAGTATAAAATAAACACAAAACATTTTGATTATTGCACAAACATTTTGAAAACTTCTCTTGATTAATAGTAGAATACTTAGTATAAAATAAACACAAAACATTTTGATTATTGCACAAACATTTTGAAAACTTCTCTTGATTAATAGTAGAATACTTAGTATAAAATAAACTCAAAACATTTTGATTATTGCACAAACATTTTGAAAACTTCTCTTGATTAATAGTAGAATACTTAGTATAAAATAAACTCAACAAAACATTTTGATTATTGCACAAACATTTTGAAAACTTCTCTTGATTAATAGTAGAATACTTAGTATAAAATAAACACAAAACATTTTGATTATTGCACAAACATTTTGAAAACTTCTCTTGATTAATAGTAGAATACTTAGTATAAAATAAACACAAAACATTTTGATTATTGCACAAACATTTTTAAAACTTCTCTTGATTAATAGTAGAATACTTAGTATAAAATAAACTCAAAACATTTTGATTATTGCACAAACATTTTGAAAACTTCTCTTGATTAATAGTAGAATACTTAGTATAAAATAAACTCAAAACATTTTGATTATTGCACAAACATTTTGAAAACTTCTCTTGATTAATAGTAGAATACTTAGTATAAAATAAACTCAAAACATTTTGATTATTGCACAAACATTTTGAAAACTTCTCTTGATTAATAGTAGAATACTTAGTATAAAATAAACTCAAAACATTTTGATTATTGCACAAACATTTTGAAAACTTCTCTTGATTAATAGTAGAATACTTAGTATAAAATAAACACAAAACATTTTGATTATTGCACAAACATTTTGAAAACTTCTCTTGATTAATAGTAGAATACTTAGTATAAAATAAACACAAAACATTTTGATTATTGCACAAACATTTTGAAAACTTCTCTTGATTAATAGTAGAATACTTAGTATAAAATAAACTCAAAACATTTTGATTATTGCACAAACATTTTAAAACTTCTCTTGATTAATAGTAGAATACTTAGTATAAAATAAACACAAAACATTTTGATTATTGCACAAACATTTTGAAAACTTCTCTTGATTAATAGTAGAATACTTAGTATAAAATAAACACAAAACATTTTGATTATTGCACAAACATTTTGAAAACTTCTCTTGATTAATAGTAGAATACTTAGTATAAAATAAACTCAAAACATTTTGATTATTGCACAAACATTTTGAAAACTTCTCTTGATTAATAGTAGAATACTTAGTATAAAATAAACACAAAACATTTTGATTATTGCACAAACATTTTGAAAACTTCTCTTGATTAATAGTAGAATACTTAGTATAAAATAAACTCAAAACATTTTGATTATTGCACAAACATTTTGAAAACTTCTCTTGATTAATAGTAGAATACTTAGTATAAAATAAACACAAAACATTTTGATTATTGCACAAACATTTTGAAAACTTCTCTTGATTAATAGTAGAATACTTAGTATAAAATAAACACAAAACATTTTGATTATTGCACAAACATTTTGAAAACTTCTCTTGATTAATAGTAGAATACTTAGTATAAAATAAACACAAAACATTTTGATTATTGCACAAACATTTTAAAACTTCTCTTGATTAATAGTAGAATACTTAGTATAAAATAAACTCAAAACATTTTGATTATTGCACAAACATTTTGAAAACTTCTCTTGATTAATAGTAGAATACTTAGTATAAAATAAACTCAAAACATTTTGATTATTGCACAAACATTTTGAAAACTTCTCTTGATTAATAGTAGAATACTTAGTATAAAATAAACTCAAAACATTTTGATTATTGCACAAACATTTTGAAAACTTCTCTTGATTAATAGTAGAATACTTAGTATAAAATAAACTCAAAACATTTTGATTATTGCACAAACATTTTGAAAACTTCTCTTGATTAATAGTAGAATACTTAGTATAAAATAAACACAAAACATTTTGATTATTGCACAAACATTTTGAAAACTTCTCTTGATTAATAGTAGAATACTTAGTATAAAATAAACTCAAAACATTTTGATTATTGCACAAACATTTTGAAAACTTCTCTTGATTAATAGTAGAATACTTAGTATAAAATAAACTCAAAACATTTTGATTATTGCACAAACATTTTGAAAACTTCTCTTGATTAATAGTAGAATACTTAGTATAAAATAAACACAAAACATTTTGATTATTGCACAAACATTTTGAAAACTTCTCTTGATTAATAGTAGAATACTTAGTATAAAATAAACTCAAAACATTTTGATTATTGCACAAACATTTTGAAAACTTCTCTTGATTAATAGTAGAATACTTAGTATAAAATAAACACAAAACATTTTGATTATTGCACAAACATTTTGAAAACTTCTCTTGATTAATAGTAGAATACTTAGTATAAAATAAACACAAAACATTTTGATTATTGCACAAACATTTTGAAAACTTCTCTTGATTAATAGTAGAATACTTAGTACAAAATAAACTCAAAACATTTTGATTATTGCACAAACATTTTGAAAACTTCTCTTGATTAATAGTAGAATACTTAGTATAAAATAAACTCAAAACATTTTGATTATTGCACAAACATTTTGAAAACTTCTCTTGATTAATAGTAGAATACTTAGTATAAAATAAACACAAAACATTTTGATTATTGCACAAACATTTTGAAAACTTCTCTTGATTAATAGTAGAATACTTAGTATAAAATAAACACAAAACATTTTGATTATTGCACAAACATTTTGAAAACTTCTCTTGATTAATAGTAGAATACTTAGTATAAAATAAACACAAAACATTTTGATTATTGCACAAACATTTTGAAAACTTCTCTTGATTAATAGTAGAATACTTAGTATAAAATAAACACAAAACATTTTGATTATTGCACAAACATTTTGAAAACTTCTCTTGATTAATAGTAGAATACTTAGTATAAAATAAACTCAAAACATTTTGATTATTGCACAAACATTTTGAAAACTTCTCTTGATTAATAGTAGAATACTTAGTATAAAATAAACTCAAAACATTTTGATTATTGCACAAACATTTTGAAAACTTCTCTTGATTAATAGTAGAATACTTAGTATAAAATAAACTCAAAACATTTTGATTATTGCACAAACATTTTGAAAACTTCTCTTGATTAATAGTAGAATACTTAGTATAAAATAAACACAAAACATTTTGATTATTGCACAAACATTTTGAAAACTTCTCTTGATTAATAGTAGAATACTTAGTATAAAATAAACTCAAAACATTTTGATTATTGCACAAACATTTTGAAAACTTCTCTTGATTAATAGTAGAATACTTAGTATAAAATAAACACAAAACATTTTGATTATTGCACAAACATTTTGAAAACTTCTCTTGATTAATAGTAGAATACTTAGTATAAAATAAACTCAAAACATTTTGATTATTGCACAAACATTTTTAAAACTTCTCTTGATTAATAGTAGAATACTTAGTATAAAATAAACACAAAACATTTTGATTATTGCACAAACATTTTTAAAACTTCTCTTGATTAATAGTAGAATACTTAGTATAAAATAAACACAAAACATTTTGATTATTGCACAAACATTTTGAAAACTTCTCTTGATTAATAGTAGAATACTTAGTATAAAATAAACTCAAAACATTTTGATTATTGCACAAACATTTTGAAAACTTCTCTTGATTAATAGTAGAATACTTAGTATAAAATAAACTCAAAACATTTTGATTATTGCACAAACATTTTGAAAACTTCTCTTGATTAATAGTAGAATACTTAGTATAAAATAAACTCAAAACATTTTGATTATTGCACAAACATTTTAAAACTTCTCTTGATTAATAGTAGAATACTTAGTATAAAATAAACTCAAAACATTTTGATTATTGCACAAACATTTTGAAAACTTCTCTTGATTAATAGTAGAATACTTAGTATAAAATAAACACAAAACATTTTGATTATT
Organism: Tachypleus tridentatus; assembly: GCF_004210375.1. Taxonomy (NCBI): domain Eukaryota; kingdom Metazoa; phylum Arthropoda; class Merostomata; order Xiphosura; family Limulidae; genus Tachypleus; species Tachypleus tridentatus. Next base: position 127,242,478 of record NC_134834.1, on the reverse strand, counting down.
GCACAAACATTTTGAAAACTTCTCTTGATTAATAGTAGAATACTTAGTATAAAATAAAACACAAAACATTTTGATTATTGCACAAACATTTTGAAAACTTCTCTTGATTAATAGTAGAATACTTAGTATAAAATAAACACAAAACATTTTGATTATTGCACAAACATTTTGAAAACTTCTCTTGATTAATAGTAGAATACTTAGTATAAAATAAACACAAAACATTTTGATTATTGCACAAACATTTTGAAAACTTCTCTTGATTAATAGTAGAATACTTAGTATAAAATAAACTCAAAACATTTTGATTATTGCACAAACATTTTAAAACTTCTCTTGATTAATAGTAGAATACATAGTATAAAATAAACTCAAAACATTTTGATTATTGCACAAACATTTTGAAAACTTCTCTTGATTAATAGTAGAATACTTAGTATAAAATAAACACAAAACATTTTGATTATTGCACAAACATTTTGAAAACTTCTCTTGATTAATAGTAGAATACTTAGTATAAAATAAACACAAAACATTTTGATTATTGCACTTGATTAATAGTAGAAACATTTTGAAAACTTCTCTTGATTAATAGTAGAATACTTAGTATAAAATAAACTCAAAACATTTTGATTATTGCACAAACATTTTGAAAACTTCTCTTGATTAATAGTAGAATACTTAGTATAAAATAAACTCAAAACATTTTGATTATTGCACAAACATTTTGAAAACTTCTCTTGATTAATAGTAGAATACTTAGTATAAAATAAACACAAAACATTTTGATTATTGCACAAACATTTTGAAAACTTCTCTTGATTAATAGTAGAATACTTAGTATAAAATAAACTCAAAACATTTTGATTATTGCACAAACATTTTGAAAACTTCTCTTGATTAATAGTAGAATACTTAGTATAAAATAAACTCAAAACATTTTGATTATTGCACAAACATTTTGAAAACTTCTCTTGATTAATAGTAGAATACTTAGTATAAAATAAACTCAAAACATTTTGATTATTGCACAAACATTTTGAAAACTTCTCTTGATTAATAGTAGAATACTTAGTATAAAATAAACACAAAACATTTTGATTATTGCACAAACATTTTGAAAACTTCTCTTGATTAATAGTAGAATACTTAGTATAAAAAAACAAAACATTTTGATTATTGCACAAACATTTTGAAAACTTCTCTTGATTAATAGTAGAATACTTAGTATAAAATAAACTCAAAACATTTTGATTATTGCACAAACATTTTTAAAACTTCTCTTGATTAATAGTAGAATACTTAGTATAAAATAAACTCAAAACATTTTGATTATTGCACAAACATTTTGAAAACTTCTCTTGATTAATAGTAGAATACTTAGTATAAAATAAACTCAAAACATTTTGATTATTGCACAAACATTTTGAAAACTTCTCTTGATTAATAGTAGAATACTTAGTATAAAATAAACTCAAAACATTTTGATTATTGCACAAACATTTTGAAAACTTCTCTTGATTAATAGTAGAATACTTAGTATAAAATAAACACAAAACATTTTGATTATTGCACAAACATTTTGAAAACTTCTCTTGATTAATAGTAGAATACTTAGTATAAAATAAACACAAAACATTTTGATTATTGCACAAACATTTTGAAAACTTCTCTTGATTAATAGTAGAATACTTAGTATAAAATAAACTCAAAACATTTTGATTATTGCACAAACATTTTGAAAACTTCTCTTGATTAATAGTAGAATACTTAGTATAAAATAAACTCAAAACATTTTGATTATTGCACAAACATTTTGAAAACTTCTCTTGATTAATAGTAGAATACTTAGTATAAAATAAACTCAAAACATTTTGATTATTGCACAAACATTTTGAAAACTTCTCTTGATTAATAGTAGAATACTTAGTATAAAATAAACTCAAAACATTTTGATTATTGCACAAACATTTTGAAAACTTCTCTTGATTAATAGTAGAATACTTAGTATAAAATAAACACAAAACATTTTGATTATTGCACAAACATTTTGAAAACTTCTCTTGATTAATAGTAGAATACATAGTACAAAATAAACTCAAAACATTTTGATTATTGCACAAACATTTTGAAAACTTCTCTTGATTAATAGTAGAATACTTAGTATAAAATAAACTCAAAACATTTTGATTATTGCACAAACATTTTGAAAACTTCTCTTGATTAATAGTAGAATACTTAGTATAAAATAAACTCAAAACATTTTGATTATTGCACAAACATTTTGAAAACTTCTCTTGATTAATAGTAGAATACTTAGTATAAAATAAACACAAAACATTTTGATTATTGCACAAACATTTTGAAAACTTCTCTTGATTAATAGTAGAATACTTAGTATAAAATAAACACAAAACATTTTGATTATTGCACAAACATTTTTAAAACTTCTCTTGATTAATAGTAGAATACTTAGTGATATAAAATAAACACAAAACATTTTGATTATTGCACAAACATTTTGAAAACTTCTCTTGATTAATAGTAGAATACTTAGTATAAAAAATAAACTCAAAACATTTTGATTATTGCACAAACATTTTAAGAAAACTTCTCTTGATTAATAGTAGAATACTTAGTATAAAAATAAACTCAAAACATTTTGATTATTGCACAAACATTTTGAAAACTTCTCTTGATTAATAGTAGAATACTTAGTATAAAATAAACTCAAAACATTTTGATTATTGCACAAACATTTTGAAAACTTCTCTTGATTAATAGTAGAATACTTAGTATAAAATAAACACAAAACATTTTGATTATTGCACAAACATTTTGAAAACTTCTCTTGATTAATAGTAGAATACTTAGTATAAAATAAACTCAAAACATTTTGATTATTGCACAAACATTTTGAAAACTTCTCTTGATTAATAGTAGAATACTTAGTATAAAATAAACTCAAAACATTTTGATTATTGCACAAACATTTTTAAACTTCTCTTGATTAATAGTAGAATACTTAGTATAAAATAAACACAAAACATTTTGATTATTGCACAAACATTTTTAAAACTTCTCTTGATTAATAGTAGAATACTTTAGTATAAAATAAACACAAAACATTTTGATTATTGCACAAACATTTTGAAAACTTCTCTTGATTAATAGTAGAATACTAGGTATAAAATAAACTCAAAACATTTTGATTATTGCACAAACATTTTGAAAACTTCTCTTGATTAATAGTAGAATACTTAGTATAAAATAAACTCAAAACATTTTGATTATTGCACAAACATTTTGAAAACTTCTCTTGATTAATAGTAGAATACTTAGTATAAAATAAACTCAAAACATTTTGATTATTGCACAAACATTTTGAAAACTTCTCTTGATTAATAGTAGAATAC
>NC_134834.1:127184189-127238562 GCF_004210375.1 Tachypleus tridentatus | reverse complement strand
TTATTTTCAAAACAGAAGACCAACAGTCATCAGGTCTTTCACGCTACTTATTTTCAACACAGTATTCAACAGTAATCAGTCATCCATCGTTACTTATTTTCAACACAGTAATCAACAGTAATCAGTCATCCACGTTACTTATTTTCAAATACAGAATTCAACAGTAATCAGTCATCCGTACGTTATTTATTTTCAACACAGTAATCTAACAGTAATCAGTCATCCATTGTTAATTAATTTCAATTACGGTTTTCAACAGTAATCAGTCATCCACGTTACTTATTTTCAACACAGAATTCAACAGGTAATCAGTCATCCCACGTTACTTATTTTCAACATAGTAATCAACAGTAATCAGTCATCCATGTTACTTATTTTCAACATAGTAATCAACAGTAATCAGTCATCCATGTTACTTATTTTCAACATACAGGTAATCAACAGTAATCAGTCATCCACGTTACTTATTTTCAACACAGTATTCAACAGTAATCAGTCATCCACGTTACTTATTTTCAACACAGTATTCAACAGTAATCAGTCATCCGTTACTTATTTTCAACACAGTATTCAACAGTAATCAGTCATCCCGTTACTTATTTTCAACACAGTATTCAACAGTAATCAGTCATCCATGTTACTTATTTTCAAAACAGTATTCAACAGTAATCAGTCATCCACGTTACTTATTTTCAACACAGTATTCAACAGTAATCAGTCATCCATGTTACATATTTTTTCAACACAGTATTCAACAGTAATCAGTCATCCACGTTACTTATTTTCAACACAGTAATCAACAGTAATCAGTCATCCACGTTACTTATTTTCAACACAGTATTCAACAGTAATCAGTCATCCAGGTTCACTTTTTTCCTTACAGTAATCAGTCATCCATCCACGTTACTTATTTTCAACACAGTATTCAACAGTAATCAGTCATCCACGTTACTTATTTTCAACACAGTATTCAACAGTAATCAGTCATCCACGTTACTTATTTTCAACACAGTATTCAACAGTAATCAGTCATCCACGTTACTTATTTTCAACACAGTATTCAACAGTAATCAGTCATCCACGTTACTTATTTTCAACACAGTATTCAACAGTAATCAGTCATCCACGTTACTTATTTTTTTAATCAAAGTAATCAGTCATCCACGTATTCAACAGTAATCAGTCATCCACGTTACTTTATTTTCAACACAGTATTCAACAGTAATCAGTCATCCACGTTACTTATTTTCAACACAGTATTCAACAGTAATCAGTCATCCACGTTACTTATTTTCAACATAGTAATCAACAGTAATCAGTCATCCATGTTACTTATTTTCAACACAGTAATCAACAGTAATCAGTCATCCACGTTACTTTTTTTCAACACAGTAATCAACAGTAATCAGTCATCCAAGTTACTTATTTTCAACACAGTAATTCAACAGTAATCAGTCATCCACGTTACTTATTTTCAGCACGGTATTCAACAGTAATCAGTCATCCACGTTACTTATTTTCAACACAGTAATCAACAGTAATCAGTCATCCACGTTACTTATTTTCAACACAGTATTCAACAGTAATCAGTCATCCACGTTACTTATTTTCAACACAGTATTCAACAGTAATCAGTCATCCATGTTACTTATTTTCAACACAGTAATCAACAGTAATCAGTCATCCTCGTTACTTACTTTTTCAACACAGTAATCAACAGTAATCAGTCATCCACGTTACTTATTTTCAACATAGTATTCAACAGTAATCAGTCATCCATGTTACTTATTTTCAACACAGTAATCAACAGTAATCAGTCATCCAAGTTACTTATTTTCAGCATAGTAATTCAACAGTAATCAGTCATCCACGTTACTTATTTTCAAGCATAGTATTCAACAGTAATCAGTCATCCACGTTACTTATTTTCAACACAGTAATCAACAGTAATCAGTCATCCACGTTACTTATTTTCAACACAGAATTCAACAGTAATCAGTCATCCACGTTACTTATTTTCAACACAGTATTCAACAGTAATCAGTCATCCACGTTACTTATTTTCAACACAGTATTCAACAGTAATCAGTCATCCACGTTACTTATTTTCAACACTTATTCAACAGTAATCAGTCATCCAAGTTACTTATTTTTCAACATTGGTTTCAACAGTAATCAGTCATCCACGTTACTTATTTTCAACACAGTATTCAACAGTAATCAGTCATCCATGTTACTTATTTTCAACACAGTATTCAACAGTAATCAGTCATCCACGTTACTTATTTTCAACACAGTAATCAACAGTAATCAGTCATCCTCGTTACTTATTTTCAACGCATAGTAATCAACAGTAATCAGTCATCCACGTTACTTATTTTCAACATAGTAATCAACAGTAATCAGTCATCCACGTTACTTATTTTCAACACAGTAATCAACAGTAATCAGTCATCCACGTTACTTATTTTCAACACAGTATTCAACAGTAATCAGTCATCCACGTTACTTATTTTCAACACAGTATTCAACAGTAATCAGTCATCCACGTTACTTATTTTTCAACACAGTATTCAACAGTAATCAGTCATCCACGTTACTTATTTTCAACACAGTATTCAACAGTAATCAGTCATCCACGTTACTTATTTTCAACACAGTATTCAACAGTAATCAGTCATCCACGTTACTTATTTTCACAGTAATCAACAGTAATCAACAGTATTCAGAATTCAGTAATCAGTCATCCACGTTACTTATTTTCAACACAGTAAATCAACAGTAATCAGTCACCCATGTTACTTATTTTCAACATATTAATCAACAGTAATCAGTCATCCATGTTTACTTATTTTCAACATACTTATTTTATATTTAACAACAGTAATCAGTCATCCACGTCACACTTATTTTCAACACAGTATTCAACAGTAATCAGTCATCCATGTTACTTATTTTCAACACAGTATTCAACAGTAATCAGTCATCCATGTTACTTATTTTCAACACAGTATTCAACAGTAATCAGTCATCCACGTTTCTTATTTTCAACACAGTCAACAGTAATCAGTCATCCGTTACTTATTTTCAACACAGTAATCAACAGTAATCAGTCATCCACGTTACTTATTTTCAACACAGTAATCAACAGTAATCAGTCATCCACGTTACTTATTTTCAACACAGTATTCAACAGTAATCAGTCATCCAGTTACTTATTTTCAACACAGTATTCAACAGTAATCAGTCATCCACGTTACTTATTTTCAACAGTAATCAACAGTAATCAGTCATCCACGTTACTTATTTTCAACACAGTATTCAACAGTAATCAGTCATCCACGTTACTTATTTTCAACACAGTATTCAACAGTAATCAGTCATCCACGTTACTTATTTTCAACACAGTATTCAACAGTAATCAGTCATCCACGTTACTTATTTTCAACACAGTATTCAACAGTAATCAGTCATCCACGTTACTTATTTTCAACACAGTACTCAACAGTAATCAGTCATCCATGTTACTTATTTTCAACACAGTAATCAACAGTAATCAGTCATCCATGTTACTTATTTTCAACACAGTATTCAACAGTAATCAGTCATCCAAGTTACTTATTTTCAACATAGTAATCAACAGTAATCAGTCATCCATGTTACTTATTTTCAACATATTATTCAACAGTAATCAGTCATCCACGTTACTTATTACTTATTTTCAACACAGTAATCAACAGTAATCAGTCATCCACGTTACTTATTTTCAACACAGAATTCAACAGTAATCAGTCATCCACGTTACTTATTTTCAACATAGTAATCAACAGTAATCAGTCATCCACGTTACTTATTTTCAACATAGTAATCAACAGTAATCAGTCATCCATGTTACTTATTTTCAACATAGTATTCAACAGTAATCAGTCATCCACGTTACTTATTTTCAACACAGTATTCAACAGTAATCAGTCATCCACGTTACTTAATTTCAACACAGTATTCAACAGTAATCAGTCATCCTCGTTACTTATTTTCAACACAGTAATTCAACAGTAATCAGTCATCCACGTTACTTATTTTCAACACAGTATTCAACAGTAATCAGTCATCCATGTTACTTATTTTCAAAACAGTATTCAACAGTAATCAGTCATCCACGTTACTTATTTTCAACACAGTATTCAACAGTAATCAGTCATCCATGTTACTTATTTTCAACACAGTATTCAACAGTAATCAGTCATCCACGTTACTTATTTTCAACATAGTAATCAACAGTAATCAGTCATCGTTACTTATTTTCAACACAGTATTCACAGTAATCAGTCATCCACGTTACTTTTTTTCAACACAGTAATCAACAGTAATCAGTCATCCACGTTTCTTATTTTCAACACAGTATTCAACAGTAATCAGTCATCCAAGTTACTTATTTTCAACACAGTATTCAACAGTAATCAGTCATCCATGTTACTTATTTTCAGCACAGTATTCAACAGTAATCAGTCATCCATGTTACTTATTTTCATTATTTTCAACACAGTAATCAACAGTAATCAGTCATCCACGTTACTTATTTTCAACACAGTATTCAACAGTAATCAGTCATCCATGTTACTTATTTTCAACACAGTAATCAACAGTAATCAGTCATCCACGTTTACTTATTTTCAACACAGTATTCAACAGTAATCAGTCATCCATGTTACTTATTTTCAACATATTATTCAACAGTAATCAGTCATCCACGTTACTTATTTTCAACACAGAATTCAACAGTAATCAGTCATCCACGTTACTTATTTTCAACACAGTATTCAACAGTAATCAGTCATCCACGTTACTTATTTTCAACACAGTAATCAACAGTAATCAGTCATCCACGTTACTTATTTTCAATAGTTACTAAATACAGTAACAACAGTCATCATCGTCATCCACTTATTTTCAAAACAGAATTCAACAGTAATCAGTCATCCACGTTACTTATTTTCAACACAGTATTCAACAGTAATCAGTCATCCACGTTACTTATTTTCAAAACAGAATTCAACAGTAATCAGTCTTCCACGTTACTTATTTTCAACACAGTATTCAACAGTAATCAGTCATCCACGTTACTTATTTTCAACATAGTAATCAACAGTAATCAGTCACCCATGTTACTTATTTTCAACATAGTATTCAACAGTAATCAGTCATCCATGTTACTTATTTTCAACATAGTAATCAACAGTAATCAGTCATTCATGTTACTTATTTTCAACATATTAATCAACAGTAATCAGTCACCCATGTTACTTATTTTCAACATAGTATTCAACAGTAATCAGTCATTCATGTTACTTATTTTCAACATATTAATCAACAGTAATCAGTCATCCATCGTTACTTATTTTCAACATAGTAATCAACAGTAATCAGTCATCCACGTTTCTTATTTTCAACACAGTATTCAACAGTAATCAGTCATCCATGTTACTTATTTTCAACACAGTATTCAACAGTAATCAGTCATCCATGTTACTTATTTTCAACACAGTATTCAACAGTAATCAGTCATCCAAGTTACTTAATTTCAACACAGTATTCAACAGTAATCAGTCATCCACGTTACTTATTTTCAAAACAGAATTCAACAGTAATCAGTCATCCATGTTACTTATTTTCAACACAGTATTCAACAGTAATCAGTCATCCACGTTACTTATTTTCAACACAGTATTCAACAGTAATCAGTCATCCACGTTACTTATTTTCAAAACAGTATTCAACAGTAATCAGTCATCCATGTTACTTATTTTCAACACAGTATTCAACAGTAATCAGTCATCCACGTTACTTATTTTCAAAACAGAATTCAACAGTAATCAGTCATCCACGTTACTTATTTTCAACACAGTATTCAACAGTAATCAGTCATCCATGTTACTTATTTTCAACATAGTAATCAACAGTAATCAGTCATCCACGTTACTTATTTTCAAACAGAATTCAACAGTAATCAGTCTTCCACGTTACTTATTTTCAACACAGTATTCAACAGTAATCAGTCATCCACGTTACTTATTTTCAACACAGTATTCAACAGTAATCAGTCATCCATGTTACTTATTTTCCACACAGTATTCAACAGTAATCAGTCATCCAGATTACTTATTTTCAACACAGTAATCAACAGTAATCAGTCATCCACGTTACTTATTTTCAACATAGTAATACAACAGTAATCAGTCATCCATGTTACTTATTTTCAACATAGTAATCAACAGTAATCAGTCATCCATGTTACTTATTTTCAACACAGTATTCAATAGTAATCAGTCATCCACGTTACTTATTTTTTTTATTTTCATTCAACAGTAATCAGTCATCCATGTTATTTATTTTCAACACAGTATTCAACAGTAATCAGTCATCCATGTTACTTATTTTCCAACACAGTTAATTTTCAACATAGTAATCAACAGTTATCAGTAATCAGTCATCCAAGTTACTTATTTTCAACACAGTATTCAACAGTAATCAGTCATCCATGTTACTTATTTTCAACACAGTATTCAACAGTAATCAGTCATCCACGTTACTTATTTTCAACACAGTATTCAACAGTAATCAGTCATCCACGTTACTTATTTTCAAAACATAATTCAACAGTAATCAGTCATCCATGTTACTTATTTTCAACACAGAATTCAACAATAATCAGTCATCCACGTTACTTATTTTCAACATAGTAATCAACAGTAATCAGTCACCCATGTTACTTATTTTCAACATATTAATCAACAGTAATCAGTCATCCTCGTTACTTATTTTCAACACAGTATTCAACAGTAATCAGTCATCCACGTTACTTATTTTCAAAACAGAATTCAACAGTAATCAGTCATCCACGTTACTTATTTTCAACACAGTATTCAACAGTAATCAGTCATCCATGTTAGTTATTTTCAACATAGTATTCAACAGTAATCAGTCATCCTCGTTACTTATTTTCATTATTTTCAACACAGTATTCAACAGTAATCAGTCATCCACGTTACTTATTTTCAACACAGTATTCAACAGTAATCAGTCATCCATGTTACTTATTTTCAACACAGTAATCAACAGTAATCAGTCATCCACGTTTCTTATTTTCAACACAGTATTCAACAGTAATCAGTCATCCATGTTACTTATTTTCAACATATTAATCAACAGTAATCAGTCATCCACGTTACTTATTTTCAACACAGAATTCAACAGTAATCAGTCACCCATGTTACTTATTTTCAAAACAGAATTCAACAGTAATCAGTCTTCCACGTTACTTATTTTCAACACAGTAATCAACAGTAATCAGTCATCCTCGTTACTTATTTTCAACATAGTAATCAACAGTAATCCGTCATCCACGTTACTTATTTTCAAAACAGAATTCATCAGTAATCAGTCATCCACGTTACTTATTTTCAACACAGTATTCAACAGTAATCAGTCATCCACGTTACTTATTTTCAAAACAGAATTCAACAGTAATCAGTCTTCCACGTTACTTATTTTCAACACAGTATTCAACAGTAATCAGTCATCCACGTTACTTATTTTCAACATAGTAATCAACAGTAATCAGTCACCCATGTTACTTATTTTCAACATAGTATTCAACAGTAATCAGTCATTCATCCATGTTACTTATTTTCAACATATTAATCAACAGTAATCAGTCATTCATGTTACTTATTTTCAACATATTAATCAACAGTAATCAGTCATCCATGTTACTTATTTTCAACATAGTATTCAACAGTAATCAGTCATTCATGTTACTTATTTTCAACATATTAATCAACAGTAATCAGTCATCCTCGTTACTTATTTTCAGCATAGTAATCAACAGTAATCAGTCATCCACGTTTCTTATTTTCAACACAGTATTCAAAAGTAATCAGTGATCCATGTTACTTATTTTCAACACAGTATTCAACAGTAATCAGTCATCCATGTTACTTATTTTCAACACAGTATTCAACAGTAATCAGTCATCCAAGTTTCTTAATTTCAACACAGTATTCAATAGTAATCAGTCATCCACGTTACTTATTTTCAAAACAGAATTCAACAGTAATCAGTCATCCATGTTACTTATTTTCAACACAGTATTCAACAGTAATCAGTCATCCACGTTACTTATTTTCAACACAGTATTCAACAGTAATCAGTCATCCACGTTACTTATTTTCAAAACAGAATTCAACAGTAATCAGTCATCCATGTTACTTATTTTCACAGAATTCAACACAGTCATCCACGTATTCAACAGTAATCAGTAATCAGTCATCCACGTTACTTATTTTCAACAAACAGTCATTCTCGTTATTCAACAGTAATCAGTCATCCACGTTACTTATTTTCAACACAGTATTCAACAGTAATCAGTCATCCATGTTACTTATTTTCAACATAGTAATCAACAGTAATCAGTCATCCACGTTACTTATTTTCAAAACAGAATTCAACAGTAATCAGTCTTCCACGTTACTTATTTTCAACACAGTATTCAACAGTAATCAGTCATCCACGTTACTTATTTTCAACATAGTATTCAACAGTAATCAGTCATCCACGTTTCTTATTTTCCACACAGTATTCAACAGTAATCAGTCATCCAGTTACTTATTTTCAACACAGTAATCAACAGTAACAGTAATCAGTCATCCACGTTACTTATTTTCAACATTCAACAGTAATCAGTCTTGTATTTTCACACAGTAATCAACAGTCATCCATGTTACTTATTTTCAACATAGTAATCAACAGTAATCAGTCATCCATGTTACTTATTTTCAACACAGTATTCAACAGTAATCAGTCATCCACGTTACTTATTTTCAAACACAGTAATCAGTCATCTATGTTACGTTACTTATTTTCAACACAGTATTCAACAGTAATCAGTCATCCATGTTACTTATTTTCAACATAGTAATCAACAGTTATCTAAGTTACTTATTTTCAACACAGTATTCAACAGTAATCAGTCATCCATGTTACTTATTTTCAACATAGTAATCAACAGTAATCAGTTATCTAAGTTACTTAATTTCAACACAGTATTCAATAGTAATCAGTCATCCACGTTATTTATTTTCAACACAGTAATCAGTCATCTATGTTATTTATTTTCAACACAGTATTCAACAGTAATCAGTCATCCATGTTACTTATTTTCATCACAGTATTTAACAATATAGTAATTTATTCATGTTACTAATTTACTTTTATAGTAAGCCCTTTATTTTGCTTATTTACGACACAGTAACTTAGTGGACCCAGCAGTTAGCCTGATGAGGCTTTGCTATAATAAAACACAGTAACAATAGCAGTGAATGGACAGGTATGTGAGATAAGTGGTAAATGATATATTCTTTATTTTAAATCACAAACCATTGATATTTTAAAGTTGAACGTATCTGTCTTTTAACAAAATGAACACATCTACATTTTAACAAGTTAATGATGGACTGATCTACATTTTAACAATTTAATGATGGACTAATCTACATTTTAACACGTTAATGATGGACTAATCTACATGATAACAAGTTAATGATGGACTAATCTATGTTTTAACAAGTTAATGTGGACTAATATATGTTTTATCAAGTTAATGATGGACTAATTTATGTTTTAACAAGTTAATGATGGACAAATCTACGTTTTAACAAGTTAACGATGGACCATTCTGTGTTTTAACAAGTAAATAATGGACTAATCTATGTTTTAACAAGTTAATGATGGACTAATCTATGTTTTAACAAGTTAATGTTAGACTAATCTAAATTTTAACAAGTTAGAATTTAATATATTGGTTTCAACAAATTAAAACTGAATATGTCTGGGTGTTAACAATATGCTAAATTTAAACATTCGTATTTAACATGTTAAAACTGACCACATTCGTATTTAACAGGTTGATAAGACTTCAGAAGAGGTTGTTTTAGAAATTGAACAGCCAGGGCCTCGGCAAAATGGCGGTCAGGTGTTTTTCGGAAAAGATGGATACTTGTATATAACTACAGGAGATGGAGGAGACAGAGCTAACAGCAGATTTGACAAGTATGTTTATTTAACATCCAGCCAAAGAGACATGTTTGACATACTTTCCAAATGCTCTCTCTTCTTAATTATGAGCAGATAACTTAATTCTTTATGATACTCAGGATTTCAACTGTCCACCAGCATGACCAAATTCACACTAGTTTCGTATCTGTGTAGTAGTTAAGCCCTTAACCTAATCCAAAATCTTCCATAAGATACGGTAGTGGCTGCACGTATTATGCAATACAATATTCGGTTTCTCAGCTCTATAAAGCCGTTTTCTCCATGGTTTTCGCGAGTTCTGTGAATAGAGGTGAATGAGGAAGGCTAAAAGAAATTACTTGACTTTGCTAGGTAACTAAGTACCTTTAACATGAACAGTCTCTATTTTTTATGTGCAACAAGAATGCAATTTGACTCACATTCAGAACTGCACGTCTTCGCGGCCGATCTATTGAGGATTAAGTCATTTTTTTAAATTTAGAAGATTAATCGCATTTTTACGAACTATTTTGACCTAGCCGTGTCTCATCAGTCACACAGTTGTGCGTGTGCATACTTACAACGCTAAAATTCGGGTTTCGACACCCGTGGTGGACACAATGCAGGTTAGCCCGATTTGTGGCCTTTGGAGCTTAATAATAAACAAACAAAAGAAACCAATCGAACCATCCATTTATCATTACAAAAGTTAAACAGATAGAACGATCACATTGTTTAGATAAGAAATTAATTTAACCTTATATATGTTTACAGATGACAACTGTAATATTCTCCTATGTAAAAGTTGTAGATTTTCATTTCGTAACCAACAATCTACAGATAAAGAAAACGCACTGTTAAGCTATTTACGACCTTAAGAAAGTTTGCCAGATAAATATATATTAACATAACTTTCCAATCACACACAGAAAGTTTAATACGTTTTTACTGTAAAGAAACTTATATTAGATAATCAATACAACTTGTAAGACAAAAAATGAATGAAGACATTTCACATCCAGAATCTCAGCCCAAGTCCCGTTTTGTTTGGTTTTTTTTAAAGATAAAAGCCATTTTCATATTCAATAGGCCCAGCATGGCCAGGTGGTTAAGGCATTTGACTTGCAATCTGAGGATCGCGGGTTTGAATCCCCGTCACACCAAACATGCTCGGCCTTTCAGCCGTAGGGGCATTATAAACTTACGGACAATCCCACTATTTGTTGGTAAAAGAGTAGCCCAAGAGTTGGCGGTGGGTGGTGATGACTAGCTGCCTTCTCTCTAGTGTTACACTGCTAAATTAGGGACGGCTAGTGCAGATAGCTCTTGTGTAGCTTTGCGCGAAATTCAAACCAAACCATTCGAAACTCGTTATTATAACTAAATTACAGATCGCTTCTAAAGCTCTGCTTGTTGGTGTTATGTAATGCATGAGAAAAACAATATTTGTATTGTTTTTATCATATGTTTGATGAAGTGCTTTAGTCTTATTTTTTAAATAGGGTTAACAGTATACCTATAATTACCTATTTGTTTGTTTTCTAACATATCTCGATACAGTTTATTTATCTGTTAACTATATCAACACTCTTCCAAATCTCAAGCTTGCTGGCATGAAAGATTTCTAGTTAACAGTTACTAAGCTTACTGAGGTTTTCAGTCGGGCAGAATTTCCCAAAAGTTTGTTATCCATATCACCCCTTTAATAAATATTTCTTGCGTCACCCCTCCATGTCTTTTTAAATTAATGAATTATATAATACGAGGATACACATTAATATACTGTATGGAGGGGGTAGATGAAAATTGGCGTCCCTTAAAATGTTGTTAATTTGTTATATCGTTTATTAGATAACAGAAACATCTGTAAAATTATATGTTTTTAGAATGCCCTCGACAAGGTCTGTTATTCGATCTCTGCAGTTGTGAAGTCATTTAAAGATATCTCAGAAATAAAAGAATTGACGTTATGGAATGGTCAGGTCAATCAATTATGAGCTGAGTTAAACCAATTAATGAAAGATGGCAAGCCAAACACGGAAGTTAAACCTTTTGAAGTACTTAAAGACTGTTTGTTTGTTTTCGAATTTTGCGACAACATTACACGATGGCTATCTGCCATAGCCATTCTTAATTTAGCAGTGTAAGACTAGAGGGAAGGCAGATAGTCATTACCACCCACCGCCAGCTCTTGGGCTACTCTTTTACCACTGAACAATGAGATTGACCGTTACATTATAACGCCCCACGACTGAAAGGGCAAACATGTTTTGTGTGACGGTGATTCGAACCCGTGACCCTCAGATTACCAATCTAGCGCCTTAACAACCTAGCTATGCCAGGCCAGTACTCAAAGAAGGATGGCAGTCAATCACCCAGGAATATCTGTACAAACTCACTGAAAGCCATGTTGATGTAAAGCAGTACTAAAATTCAAGGGAATGTTGACTAAATATTAACTTGTGAAACTCGTTTGTGTTGTTTTGTGTTTCATTTTAACGTCTGATTATTGCAGAGAAACTTGATTGATAATTTGTAGGTTAACTGGAACAAGATAGAAAAACAGCTGCACTTGTTATAACAAAATGTAACGAAAATCATTAAAAGTTCAGGTACTTGAGAAAGCCAGTTTTAAAATTAGGATTTGAAATCATATTTGAACAGATCTCGTCCAGTGCGTTCTAAAAAACATATAGTTTTACATATGTTTCTGTTATTTAATAACAGATATTCAAACGAACAACATTTTCAAAGGGGACCACCTTTTGTCCGCCCCATGTTGTAGTAATTTTGGTTTATTGTACTACTAAGTACCCCCGCCCCAACATAGCTCTAAAATAGCTCGCCTCACACTCTTGAAAACTCTGAGTTTTTAAAAGCCTGAAGACTTTTTAAGAAGCCTAATTGATCTAACTACTGGATCTAAGATTTCCAGCTAGCCGTGTTACACTGTTTGACACCTGTTTACAAACATGTTATTACAAAATATGACGCCAGTTTAGTTATTGTTCAGTTCATGTTGTTTGTAACTTTTATGAATCAAGTTTTTCCACTTAGTTCTGCAGTTACGAAGGTTAGTTTGTTAATATATATTTTTTAATTATTTAATAGCATTTATAGCTAAACCAAAATTACTACTAAACGAACTCCATTTGTATCAAGTACTGAGTAATCATTTTTTGTTGAAGATTTTCGCTGTTAGGAAAGATACTTAGGATTAACGTCAGCCTCAGTTCCTCTTTCACCATACCAGAAAGCAACCCATTTATTAATAATGGCCGACCGGAAGTATTCGCTTATGGTTTCCGGAACCCCTGGCGGTGTGCAGTAGATAAAGGTACGTTATTATTAGTACGGGTTTTTATTTTTGTTTAAAATCCTAAGGTATTAAAAAATGCTTGAAATTAAACATATGTGATAATGTTTAAAACTCTCAGGTCCACGATAGAAATATATAACTGTACAGTGAAAGAATACGAAGTGAATTAGGCATTATTTGTTGAAATAATAATAATCAGAACGTTTCACCTTTGCCTCAGTGTTAATATACACACACCTGTTTGATGTTAGAATAGTCGTTTTATTATTAAACTGCTTGTATTGTTCTGTTTCTCGAGTCTCTCGTAAGGTGCATCTAACAATGTATAAAATATTATAATTGTCTCATTATTGTATCAGTTAACTTTTCCCTCAGAACATTTCAGAAACAGTTGGATTGGAATGGATCCCTAGGTTGTTTTAACGAAAGACAATTAGAACTTATAAAAACAAACTAATGAAATAAAGTTGAATTGAAATGCAGTGATATAATTAGCCTTGGCAGGAAATATAGTGTTTTATTTACGTTGTCCTTACATTTGTACGCAGGCTCTAAGTCGAGAAAGATTTAAACACTATTTTCAGAGACAATTGTCATGTTTTATCCACTTTCTTAGATTCGTTTATAATTTAACAGTTTTCTATCTTACCAACGTATCTCGCTAATCAGAGTTTAACAGTAAGTTTCATTGCAAGAGTCGAAGCTATAAAACGATTTATTGATTTTTATTAGCATCGTATCAGAACCGTATAATTTGTGGAGACGTTGGTGAAGATGACAGAAATGAAGAAGAGATCAATATTATAGTTCCAGGAGGACGATACGGTTGGATAGATATTGAACACGCCCCCTGTCGGTCACTGAAGGAGTGCAAGAAAGTTGGTATGTTTTGTTATTGTAAGCACAGTTTAGTTTTTAATGATTATAATATCCTACTAATTAAGAAACTCTAGAATTATCAGAATATTAAATAATATCAAAAAATTGTGTGATACTAACGATAATAAACTGAAAAACAAAATACATTTTGTAAGTTTGAGACTGTAACCATAAATTAAAGACTAATATATATGTAAAAACGGCTGGTTTGTGTTGATAAAAATTTTTATGTAGAGGAGCGAACAACGTTTCGACCTTTTTCGGTCATCGTCAGGTTCACACACACAAAAGGAGACCGACTGTTTACAGATATAACTGCAGAATTTAAAGTTTGCGTATTATAAAAGTAGAGACGGCCTCAATCAAAATTATAATTATTTTTTAAGTAATTAAAAGTAAGTAAAATAGCAGATTATCACATATAGCGTAAGAAGTAAATTAGTATCACTATTAATTGGATAAAAGGCTTATTTATATAAATATTTAGTATTTTCAACATTAAACGACATATATACTAAATGGACAGGTTAGATACCCCACCCACCCAAGATTTACTCATAACCAGCCATAATTTACAACTGCTAACCAGAGAGAGGTTGGCACGCGTCGCCTATAGGGCTACTGTTTTTTTTAAATGAAGGGATCAACTGTTACATCTATAACGCTCCACCAACTGAAAGTGCCTAACATGTTCAATGGCATATCGCGAACTTGAATCTTAGACTCACCAGTCCACAGCCTGACACAAAAACACTGGGCTACATTAAGCCTAATTGAATAAGTAACTGTCAATGCAGCGTTTGACTTTCACTTCAGTCATCGTATACGTGATTGGTTAACTATTAGCGGTACTGTAGTTATTGAGGTCAGAACTACAAGAACAATAGAATATTACATCTTCAATTTTTGGATTACAGCGAAAGGCAGGAAAATTAAACACACAAACGAACATGACGTCGTTCTAGTATGCTCATGTTGGTATTTTCGACTCCTCATTACAGATCTGGCATGTTCTGGTGATTAGGGGCACTCGACTCGCAATCTGTGGCTCACGGGTTAGACTTCCGTTCCCCAATGTGTTCGTCCTTTTAGCTGTTGAGGCGTTGTTGATAAAGTGTTAGCGGTAGGTGATGTTGACCAGCTGCGTTCCTTGTAGTCCATCACTTCAACATTTGGGACGGCTAACGCAGATAGCCTTTGAGTAACTTCGTTCAAAATTCAAGAAACAACCTGTTCAAAATACGTTTCTATGCTACAAACTCAACATTCTTGTGATATTGGTAAAATTGTTATGTTTTTAAACAAATGTTATTGTTTTTTACATTTAAATGATTGTGAGATTTTTTCTTCAATTTTTAAACAATACATCAGGTCAAAATTAATCTAATTTTTCACACATTAAGCAATACATAAGAGCTACTTCGGAATTGCTTTAGTACTTAAATTAATACTCATTGTTGAAAAAAAAATGAGTAGACCAGGCCTGGCCTACTAGTTGATGTGCCTGACTATTTATGACTCGCTATCAGTTGGTGTTTGTTTAATTTCACATAAAGCTATTCGACGGCTATCTACACCAGACGTCCCTAATCTAGAAGTTGTATACTAAAGTAAAGGCAGCCATCCAATAAAACCCATCGCCAATTCTCGGGCTAATCTAATCTAATATGGAGACTGACCATCGCATTATAATGCCTCATAGCTGAAAGATTGAACATGTTAGTGAGAGGATTCGAGCCTGTGATTTGCATATTGCGAGTCGATCGTCCTAATCACCAGGTCATTCAAGCTTTAAAAGCTTGTTCGTTTTCGTGTAAAGATACCAACAGACTATCTATCCTCCATGGGGAATCGAACCCCGAATTTTAGCGTTGTAAATGTGTAAGCTCACTTTAGACGCACTAGGGAACTCAGTTACCGTAATAACGAGTTCCGAAGTTTGGAGCTGTGGACATGCTATAAGAGTGACAGTCAAATCCTACTATTCGGTTAGACAGGAGTAGACCAAGGTCTGTTAATGGGCGTTGTTGAATAGCTGTCTTCACTCTCTTCAACCTTTCAAAAGTTAGACGGTTAATGTGGTAGCCATCAGTAGTTTTGGACGAAATTCTTAACGAAGTCAAATCACAACTTGATCTGTAAACAACATATTATAAACTAATTAACTCATTTCTTTATTTGTAGCAACTGCTAATTGTGTAAACTTCCCATTCACACGACTGTCAAACATTTTCTGATTTAGAAAACCTGTTGCAAGAGGAAGATCAGCTACCAATTCATATTTACTCCTTGCCAAAAGGTCAAGCCGTCGTAGGGGGGCGTTGTGTACCGAGGTACCAATATAAGGTCGCTCCAGGGCCTTTATGTTTACGGAGATTTCGTTCATGGGTAAGGCAAGGATATATTTTTATTATAAACCATGAAAATATTTGTGTTTCCAGTCAGTGTAGAAAAGTTTCGTTTCAGGTGTTAGTCACTTAAAAATCTTCCCTCTTTTTAACTTTGTTACGTCAGATACGAAACTTTTCATTGTACTAACCTTTTTGTTTTAAGAGCAAAATCACATTAGGCTATCTGCTATGTTCACTATGGAGACTCGAACTCTGGACTATAACGTTGTATGTCTTTAGACCTACTGAGAGGTGAACTAATCTGATTGGCCCAGCATGGCCAGGTGATAAGGCGATCGACTCGTAATCTGTGGGTCGCGGGTTCGAATCCCCTCACACCAAACATGCTTGCCCTTTTTAGCCGTGGGGACGTTATAATGTCAAGGTCAATCTCACAGCATAATGAAAGTAGTTTATTAATTACTTTACTTACAAAGAATGTTGCAGTAGTACATTTTCTGAAATGACAAATTTTAGAATTTTACTGGAATTGTAGAGCCAATCACAAAGGTCTACAAGTTGAGAGCCATCATAGTTAACTGTTTTATCGCGGATTTGTGATGTTGCAGGGGAAACATCCGGGTATTTAAAGTTGAAGCCACAGAATTATCGGATGTAGGCCTATTGTTCTGACACAAATTCTTCTTGTCTGCGTTTTTAAAAATTTTATCCAAGCGAAGTTGTTTTATGTGCTTTAAGCTTTCTCTGTGTAATTTTTCGTACAACAAATGACGATCTATTAGCCCTTGTTCCGTCACGTTGTTTTAGAACACTGATTAATTCATCCGTCAACTTAAGTAACTTGTCAACAGTAAGTTTGTTTTATTTTCATTGTTTTAATCAGGATTCAGAATAATAGCCATAATTTCAGAATCAGTATAATGATTAACAGCAAGTATTTCTTTGTCAAAATTCGTCCACTCCACCAATCTAGCGGTCGTGGGAATTTCATGTGCGCTCACGTAATTTTGTTCGACAAAAGGAACTACAGGATGATAGTTGCCAGAAAATCGATGGTGTACCTGTATTAATAATTCAATTAAAATATTTTTTCAGTTATTAAAATCCGTTAAAGAATTTTTTGTACAATTAAACGTTAAATTGTAAGTAATTGATGATAAAAATATCAAACGTAACACAAAACCTGTAACTAATAAGATAGGCTTAGGCCACACAAGAGTTCAGAAGACGCGACATAAAGTTTTTCAACATTCGAAAGTAGATTACATTTATGAGATAGTTAGAGACTTGGAAGTGGATCCGAAGTTAGAGTGTGTATTAGTCAGTGTATGTTATCACGGTTACATTTTACAAGGGTGCTCGACAAGTAATCTGAGGGTCACGGGTTTGAATCTCCATCACACCAAACATGCTCGCCCTTTCAGCTGTGAGAGCGTTACAATGATCGGTCAATCCCACTATCCGTTGGTGAAAACGTTGGCAGTGGGTGATGATGACCCAGTCTTACAGTGCTAAATTAGGGACGGCTAGCGCAAATAGACCTCATGTAGCTTTGTACGAAATTCAAAAGCAAACAGATTACTCTGGTAAAACGTCGCTTAACTAATAAAGGATATACATAAATGCCAGATATAAATCAGTATGAATTCCAAGCTATATTATGAACCAGCTGTTTATCTTATCTACGTAAACAGATGCATCAGTTGCAGAAAGAGAAACAAACTACGAGAAGGTTCATGTTATCTTCATTAAAGGCAGGAAATAAGTCCTATGAAAAGGAAATAAAAGGCCATTGGCGGAACTTTTATGGGAAGGAAGCTGAGGAGAAATTCAGATAAATAGGTGGCTGAATCATGGTTCCTGACCATAACCATTTCACAGGTAGTGTTGATTTTGGACTGAAAAACAATGGAGTTGACTAATAGGGCAAAAAAACACACAAAAAAACCACTTGCTAAACAAGCATGTAGAGCTATTTAGATCTTCGAAAAACATACTAAACTGTGTAAAAAGGTGATATTCTTGATCAAAACGTTAGTCGTCTGATGCTGAAAGGGAGACAACTGGCTTCGCTTCTGCTTCTGATAGATCTTATCTGACCCAGTCTTCCCTGAACAACCAACGTTGTCTGTCTATCGTGTGGAGTATCGAGAATATCCATCCTACGACTTCAACGTAACTAATTAGTTGAATAGCGAATTATGGACTGATGCAAAATACAATGTTAAGTAGAACTGATAAAGTAAATAATGTCTGAACGTATTTCATGTGATGTAGCAATAGATAATCGTTTGTTGTATTAAAAGATTTGACGGAAGTTAGTAAAGGTTTACTGAATGAACAGTTACGCTCACAGACGAATATTTTATTAGTTTTAGTATCAAAACTTTTCAAAATGTAGCCGAGTATCTTAGTAAATTGAATTAAAATTTGTGTTTTTGAATATCGGTTGTCCTCGAGTTAGTGATTCCCGTTGATTTTAATAAATTTATTTGTAAGTAGTGTTAAAGTCGAACCCAAACGTCTTGCATACTTTTCCCAATGTTGTGGGTATCCTAGGGTAAACTTAACGTTATGCGCCCTCTAGTTTAAACCTAAGTTGAAACATTAAAACTATAACTTAGAACACGAACAATCGCATTTTTAATATTAGCAGTCAAGTAGAAAATGTGCAGTATGTCTAAGAAAGTATAATATTTTTTAAAGTTAATTAGGTGTGTTATCCCCCCCATATTTGTTGTTTTCTCTTAGCAATTTCAGAAACTATCAACTAATATTTGGCTGGCCTAGTCTGTGCTTTACCGGCTTGTTATTAGGTTACCACATAAGCACAGCGGTTTGCTGTGTATGGTAAAACTCTAGTTGAGGCGTAATGTGAGGATTGTCCTTCTCATGTTTCTGTGGTAGTGAGCACGAACACAATTAGTCCAGTGGAGTCATACAAGTATAATAATAAGAAACAAGTTTGTGATATGTTTTAAACTTGATTGATCCGGATTTGAAATGGTGTATTTAAAAATTTTAATTGCTTTTAGATCGCTACATTACTTAAAGGAAGAGAACAAGGAATGGACAGCAGGAAATCTTTGTGTGAGAGAAAAGAATAACAAACACTGTAACAAGAGTTTCTCTCAGAAGTTTATATTAGGCTTAGAGGCTGATAGAAATGGTAAGAAAGTTATTTGTCGCTTGTTTCAAAACTGAATATGCTCACTAATAACAGCTAAAATAATAAAATTTTATGTTTAACGTTTTGTGTGCTCGTTTCTTAAACATATTTCGATTACTCTTGTTAAGCCAATGTATATATTTATATTTTAGTTGACTTCTGACTTGTAGTTTTTGTACACATAACATCAACCTACATTTCAACTTCATTTCTAAAGTGATGTGTGACAGTACTATATTGACCAACTATAATATACACACGTTATAGCTACTAGTCTGTCACAACACAGAAGCATTTTTATTCAAATAAGTTCATGCAAATGTTTTAAAATTCGGTACAAGTTTTCTGTACTTAAATTTTCCAGGTCCCATCTGCAAATGTGTAAACTTAGGCCTTACGCTGTCAAAACAGACCGCTTGAAGAGACGCAACTTTTCTGGACAGTGCACAGAATAAACATTTAATTCATTTTCTTTTCTCACAACGTTGTCTGGCTTACTTAAAATGTGTGGTTGTTGGTAGGCGCACAGCAGTCATTACTTCCCAGTTTTGACAATAACATCAGTCCACTGAAGTGTATGTGTTGAGTTCTAAGAATTATTAGCCAGGGCTGAACTTGTGTATAGTTATAATCATAGATATCACTTTCAGGTAAGAATTTTCTTCCTTAAGTCAGAGGACTCATTGAAAGAAGTATATTCTTGGCCTCAGTTGTTATTTTTATAAGCCAATAAGAACTTTAAAGATCATATGTCATTGTTTATATTGTTAAAAAGTATTTTCGTTTTCTTCTAGTAAAAGAGTTGTTTTAGTTGTACTGGAATTGATAGTGATTCAATAACTATTTGTATCCATATTCCCTGAATATCCAATTTTACCTGAGGACAATACATATCTAATTGCAGCCCCAGATGGGTAAAAAGAAAAATACCTTAAAGAGATTAATAATTTATTGGTTCTTTACTGATGTCAACTGAGAAAAAATTGCCTATTCATATATAATGTCGCTCGGAACGAACTTTATAAAAGCTTTTCAAGTTTTAAGTTAATCACTGTTGGTATGAAGGTTTCAGTCGTTAGACTAAACATTGCTAAAGGTGAAAACTTGCGTCTTTACAGCCCTAGGATCAGGTAGCAGAACTAGTGTAGTGTACTATATGTACTCACTTCTTTCATGAAACAACAAACCCCAAAACAGTAGAAGCTGACTTAGTATAACTGTTTTCTATAACGTCCACAAGACAAGTGTCATGTTTGATCAGATGTTCAACTTCAATTTACTCTTCCATATCAAATAACTGGCAATGTAGAGAACAAGCTGAGATGAAATTAGTTAAGTGATGTACAATAAGTTGAATCAACTATGCCTCAGAGAAACTTGTGTATAACTAAAGTCCAGAAGTAATACATATTAAATTGTTTGTTCTGACAGAGCATGAGATAAATATTCCTAGCGTCAAACTTTAACTTTAAAAACACAATGTTTCAAAATTTACGAAGCTGCCACCAAACATAAGACATGTGAACACAGTTGTATTCAATAAGAAAATTATATAAGAATGAATTTTCATGCAATGCTATCTGCACATATCCATTCTTAGTTTAGAATCGATAAAGTAGAAGGAAGACAGTTAGCAATCTGCACATATTCATTCTTAGTTTAGAACTGATAGAGTAGAAGGAAGACAGTTACCAATCTGCACATATTCATTCATAGTTTAGAACTGATAGAGTATAAGGAAGACAGCTAGCAATCTGCACATATTCATTCTTAGTTTAGAACTGATAGAGTATAAGGAAGGCAGCTAGCTATCTGCACATACCATTCTTAGTTTAGAACTGATAGAGTATAAGGAAGACAGTTAGCTATCTGCACATATTCATTCTTAGTTTAGCACTGATAGAGTATAAGGAAGACAGCTAGCAATCTGCACATATCCATTCTTAGGTTAGCACTGATAGAGTAGAAGGAAGACAGTTAGCAATCTGCACATACCCATTCTTAGTTTAGAACTGATAGAGTAGAAGGAAGACAGCAATCTGCACATATCCATTCTTAGTGTAGAACTGATAGAGTATAAGGAAGACAGCAATCTGCACATATCCATTCTTAGTGTAGAACTGATAGAGTAGAAGGAAGACAGCTAGCTATCGGCACATATTCATTCATAGTTTAGAACTGATAGAGTATAAGGAAGACAGCTAGCTATCTGCACATATCCATTCTTAGTTTAGAACTGATAGAGTAGAAGGAAGACAGCAATCTGCACATATCCATTCTTAGTGTAGAACTGATAGAGTAGAAGGAAGACAGCTAGCTATCGCACATATTCATTCATAGTTTAGAACTGATAGAGTATAAGGAAGACAGCTAGCTATCTGCACATATCCATTCTTAGATTAGCACTGATAGAGTAGAAGGAAGACAGCTAGCTATCTGCACATATCCATTCTTAGTTTAGAACTGATAGAGTAGAAGGAAGACAGCTAGCTATCTGCACATATCCATTCTTAGTTTAGAACTGATAGAGTAGAAGGAAGACAGCTAGCTATCTGCACATATCCATTTTAGTTTAGAACTGATAAGAGTATAAGGAAGACAGCTAGCAATCTGCACATATCCATTCTTAGTTTAGAACTGATAGAGTAGAAGGAAGACAGCAATCTGCACATATCCATTCTTAGTGTAGAACTGATAGAGTAGAAGGAAGACAGCTAGCTATCTGCACATATCCATTCTTAGTTTAGAACTGATAGAGTAGAAGGAAGACAGCTAGCTATCTGCACATACCCATTCTTAGTTTAGAACTGATAGAGTAGAAGGAAGACAGCAATCTGCACATATCCATTCTTAGTGTAGAACTGATAGAGTATAAGGAAGACAGCAATCTGCACATATCCATTCTTAGTGTAGAACTGATAGAGTAGAAGGAAGACAGCTAGCTATCGGCACATATTCATTCATAGTTTAGAACTGATAGAGTATAAGGAAGACAGCTAGCTATCTGCACATATCCATTCTTAGTTTAGAACTGATAGAGTAGAAGGAAGACAGCAATCTGCACATATCCATTCTTAGTGTAGAACTGATAGAGTAGAAGGAAGACAGCTAGCTATCGGCACATATTCATTCATAGTTTAGAACTGATAGAGTATAAGGAAGACAGCTAGCTATCTGCACATATCCATTCTTAGATTAGCACTGATAGAGTAGAAGGAAGACAGCTAGCTATCTGCACATATCCATTCTTAGTTTAGAACTGATAGAGTAGAAGGAAGACAGCTAGCTATCTGCACATATCCATTCTTAGTTTAGAACTGATAGAGTAGAAGGAAGACAGCTAGCTATCTGCACATATCCATTTTTAGTTTAGAACTGATAGAGTATAAGGAAGACAGCTAGCAATCTGCACATATCCATTCTTAGTTTAGAACTGATAGAGTAGAAGGAAGACAGCAATCTGCACATATCCATTCTTAGTGTAGAACTGATAGAGTAGAAGGAAGACAGCTAGCTATCGGCACATATTCATTCATAGTTTAGAACTGATAGAGTATAAGGAAGACAGCTAGCTATCTGCACATATCCATTCTTAGATTAGCACTGATAGAGTAGAAGGAAGACAGCTAGCTATCTGCACATATCCATTCTTAGTTTAGAACTGATAGAGTAGAAGGAAGACAGCTAGCTATCTGCACATATCCATTCTTAGTTTAGAACTGATAGAGTAGAAGGAAGACAGCTAGCTATCTGCACATATCCATTTTAGTTTAGAACTGATAAGAGTATAAGGAAGACAGCTAGCAATCTGCACATATCCATTCTTAGTTTAGAACTGATAGAGTAGAAGGAAGACAGCAATCTGCACATATCCATTCTTAGTGTAGAACTGATAGAGTAGAAGGAAGACAGCTAGCTATCTGCACATATCCATTCTTAGTTTAGAACTGATAGAGTAGAAGGAAGACAGCTAGCTATCTGCACATACCCATTCTTAGTTTAGAACTGATAGAGTAGAAGGAAGACAGCAATCTGCACATATCCATTCTTAGTGTAGAACTGATAGAGTATAAGGAAGACAGCAATCTGCACATATCCATTCTTAGTGTAGAACTGATAGAGTAGAAGGAAGACAGCTAGCTATCGGCACATATTCATTCATAGTTTAGAACTGATAGAGTATAAGGAAGACAGCTAGCTATCTGCACATATCCATTCTTAGTTTAGAACTGATAGAGTAGAAGGAAGACAGCAATCTGCACATATCCATTCTTAGTGTAGAACTGATAGAGTAGAAGGAAGACAGCTAGCTATCGGCACATATTCATTCATAGTTTAGAACTGATAGAGTATAAGGAAGACAGCTAGCTATCTGCACATATCCATTCTTAGATTAGCACTGATAGAGTAGAAGGAAGACAGCTAGCTATCTGCACATATCCATTCTTAGTTTAGAACTGATAGAGTAGAAGGAAGACAGCTAGCTATCTGCACATATCCATTCTTAGTTTAGAACTGATAGAGTAGAAGGAAGACAGCTAGCTATCTGCACATATCCATTTTAGTTTAGAACTGATAGAGTATAAGGAAGACAGCTAGCAATCTGCACATATCCATTCTTAGTTTAGAACTGATAGAGTAGAAGGAAGACAGCAATCTGCACATATCCATTCTTAGTGTAGAACTGATAGAGTAGAAGGAAGACAGCTAGCTATCTGCACATATCCATTCTTAGTTTAGAACTGATAGAGTAGAAGGAAGACAGCTAGCTATCTGCACATATCCATTCTTAGTTTAGAACTGATAGAGTAGAAGGAAGACAGCTAGCTATCTGCACATATCCATTTTTAGTTTAGAACTAATAGAGTATAAGGAAGACAGCTAGCAATCTGCACATATCCATTCTTAGTTTAGAACTGATAGAGTAGAAGGAAGACAGCAATCTGCACATATCCATTCTTAGTGTAGAACTGATAGAGTAGAAGGAAGACAGCTAGCTATCTGCACATATTCATTCATAGTTTAGAACTGATAGAGTATAAGGAAGACAGCTAGCTATCTGCACATATCCATTCTTAGTTTAGAACTGATAGAGTATAAGGAAGACAGCTAGCAATCTGCACATATTCATTCATAGTTTAGAACTGATAGAGTATAAGGAAGACAGCTAGCAATCTGCACATATTCATTCTTAGTTTAGAACTGATAGAGTAGAAGGAAGACAGCTAGCTATCTGCACATGCCCATTCTTAGTTTAGAACTGATAGAGTATAAGGAAGACAGCAATCTGCACATATCCATTCTTAGTGTAGAACTGATAGAGTAGAAGGAAGACAGCTAGCTATCGGCACATATTCATTCATAGTTTAGAACTGATAGAGTATAAGGAAGACAGCTAGCTATCTGCACATATCCATTCTTAGTTTAGAACTGATAGAGTAGAAGGAAGACAGCAATCTGCACATATCCATTCTTAGTGTAGAACTGATAGAGTAGAAGGAAGACAGCTAGCTATCTGCACATATCCATTCTTAGTTTAGAACTGATAGAGTAGAAGGAAGACAGCTAGCTATCTGCACATATCCATTTTAGTTTAGAACTGATAGAGTATAAGGAAGACAGCTAGCAATCTGCACATATCCATTCTTAGTTTAGAACTGATAGAGTATAAGGAAGACAGCAATCTGCACATATCCATTCTTAGTGTAGAACTGATAGAGTAGAAGGAAGACAGCTAGCTATCGGCACATATTCATTCATAGTTTAGAACTGATAGAGTATAAGGAAGACAGCTAGCTATCTGCACATATCCATTCTTAGATTAGCACTGATAGAGTAGAAGGAAGACAGCTAGCTATCTGCACATATCCATTCTTAGTTTAGAACTGATAGAGTAGAAGGAAGACAGCTAGCTATCTGCACATATCCATTCTTAGTTTAGAACTGATAGAGTAGAAGGAAGACAGCTAGCTATCTGCACATATCCATTTTTAGTTTAGAACTGATAGAGTATAAGGAAGACAGCTAGCAATCTGCACATATCCATTCTTAGTTTAGAACTGATAGAGTAGAAGGAAGACAGCAATCTGCACATATCCATTCTTAGTGTAGAACTGATAGAGTAGAAGGAAGACAGCTAGCTATCTCCACATATTCATTCATAGTTTAGAACTGATAGAGTATAAGGGAAGACAGCTAGCTATCTGCACATATCCATTCTTAGTTTAGCACTGATAGAGTAGAAGGAAGACAGCTAGCTATCTGCACATATCCATTCTTAGTTTAGAACTGATAGAGTAGAAGGAAGACAGCTAGCTATCTGCACATATCCATTCTTAGTTTAGAACTGATAGAGTAGAAGGAAGACAGCTAGCTATCTGCACATATCCATTTTTAGTTTAGAACTGATAGAGTAGAAGGAAGACAGCTAGCTATCTGCACATATCCATTCTTAGTTTAGCACTGATAGAGTAGAAGGAAGACAGCTAGCAATCTGCACATATCCATTCATAGTTTAGCACTGATAGAGTATAAGGAAGACAGCTAGCAATCTGCACATATCCATTTTTAGTTTAGAACTCATAGAGTATAAGGAAGACAGCTAGCAATCTGCACATATTCATTCTTAGTTTAGAACTGATAGAGTAGAAGGAAGACAGTTAGCTATCTGCACATATCCATTCTTAGTTTAGAACTGATAGAGTATAAGGAAGACAGCTAGCTATCTGCACATGCCCATTCTTAGTTTAGAACTGATAGAGTATAAGGAAGACAGCAATCTGCACATATCCATTCTTAGTGTAGAACTGATAGAGTAGAAGGAAGACAGCTAGCTATCGGCACATATTCATTCATAGTTTAGAACTGATAGAGTATAAGGAGAAGACAGCTAGCTATCTGCACATATCCATTCTTAGATTAGCACTGATAGAGTAGAAGGAAGACAGCTAGCTATCTGCACATATCCATTCTTAGTTTAGAACTGATAGAGTAGAAGGAAGACAGCTAGCTATCTGCACATATCCATTCTTAGTTTAGAACTGATAGAGTAGAAGGAAGACAGCTAGCTATCTGCACATATCCATTTTTAGTTTAGAACTGATAGAGTATAAGGAAGACAGCTAGCAATCTGCACATATCCATTCTTAGTTTAGAACTGATAGAGTAGAAGGAAGACAGCAATCTGCACATATCCATTCTTAGTGTAGAACTGATAGAGTAGAAGGAAGACAGCTAGCTATCTCCACATATTCATTCATAGTTTAGAACTGATAGAGTATAAGGAAGACAGCTAGCTATCTGCACATATCCATTCTTAGTTTAGCACTGATAGAGTAGAAGGAAGACAGCTAGCTATCTGCACATATCCATTCTTAGTTTAGAACTGATAGAGTAGAAGGAAGACAGCTAGCTATCTGCACATATCCATTCTTAGTTTAGAACTGATAGAGTAGAAGGAAGACAGCTAGCTATCTGCACATATCCATTTTTTAGTTTAGAACTGATAGAGTAGAAGGAAGACAGCTAGCTATCTGCACATATCCATTCTTAGTTTAGCACTGATAGAGTAGAAGGAAGACAGCTAGCAATCTGCACATATCCATTTTTAGTTTAGAACTCATAGAGTATAAGGAAGACAGCTAGCAATCTGCACATATTCATTCTTAGTTTAGAACTGATAGAGTAGAAGGAAGACAGCTAGCTATCTGCACATATCCATTCTTAGTTTAGCACTGATAGAGTAGAAGGAAGACAGCTAGCAATCTGCACATATCCATTTTTAGTTTAGAACTCATAGAGTATAAGGAAGACAGCTAGCAATCTGCACATATTCATTCTTAGTTTAGAACTGATAGAGTAGAAGGAAGACAGTTAGCTATCTGCACATATCCATTCTTAGTTTAGAACTGATAGAGTAGAAGGAAGACAGCTAGCTATCTGCACATATCCATTTTTAGTTTAGAACTGATAGAGTAGATGGAAGACAGCTAGCTATATGCATATATCCATTCTTAGTTTAGCACTGATAGAGTAGAAGGAAGACAGCTAGCTATCTGCACATATTCATTTTTAGTTTAGCACTGATAGTGTAGAAGGAAGACAGTTAGCAATCTGCACATATCCATTCTTAGTTTAGAACTGATAGAGTAGAAGGAAGACAGTTAGCTATCTGCACATATCCATTCTTAGTTTAGAACTGATAGAGTAGAAGGAAGACAGCTAGCTATCGGCACATATTCATTCATAGTTTAGAACTGATAGAGTATAAGGAAGACAGCTAGCTATCTGCACATATCCATTTTTAGTTTAGCACTGATAGAGTAGAAGGAAGACAGTTAGCAATCTGCACATATCCATTCGTAGTTTAGAACTGATAGAGTATAAGGAAGAGAGCTAGCAATCTGCACATATCCATTCTTAGTTTCAAAACAATACAGTAGAAGGAAGACAGCTAGTCACAGTACCAACTTTTTGTTTGATGGAATAGTACAAATTGACCCTAACTCTTATAGTACACCTATGATCTCACAGTTCTAGGATGCTATCTACTAGGCTAAGCCTGCAATGTTTAGCAACAACTGGAAATGAAATGTGAGGTCACAATTTGTAACAGTTGGAGGAGAAAGAGAAGACATGATATGAAGATGAAATAAACAAAGATTCTTTACTGACAAAGGATTGTATGAAGCAGTAGGGTTAAGACACTGTTGTGAATGATTCTTTACTGACAAAGGATTGTATGAAGCAGTAGGGTTAAGACACTGTTGTGAATGATTTCTTTGACAAAGGATTGTAGGAAGCAGTAGGGTTAAGACACTGTTGTGAATGATTCTTTACTGACAAAGGATTGTAGGAAGCAGTAGGGTTAAGACACTGTTGTGAATGATTCTTTACTGACAAAGGATTGTATGAAGCAGTAGGGTTAAGACACTGTTGTGAATGATTCTTTACTGACAAAGGATTGTATGAAGCAGTAGGGTTAAGACACTGTTGTGAATGATTCTTTACTGACAAAGTTGTATGAAGCAGTAGGGTTAAGACACTGTTGTGAATGATTCTTTACTGACAAAGGATTGTATGAAGCAGTAGGGTTAAGACACTGTTGTGAATGATTCTTTACTGACAAAGGATTGTATGGAAGCAGTAGGGTTAAGACACTGTTGTGAATGATTCTTTACTGACAAAGGATTGTAGGAAGCAGTAGGGTTAAGACACTGTTGTGAATGATTCTTTACTGACAAAGGATTGTATGAAGCAGTAGGGTTAAGACACTGTTGTGAATGATTCTTTACTGACAAAGGATTGTATGAAGCAGTAGGGTTAAGACACTGTTGTGAATGATTCTTTACTGACAAAGGATTGTAGGAAGCAGTAGGGTTAAGACACTGTTGTGAATGATTCTTTACTGACAAGGATTGTAGGAAGCAGTAGGGTTAAGACACTGTTGTGAATGATTCTTTACTGACAAAGGATTGTATGAAGCAGTAGGGTTAAGACACTGTTGTGAATGATTCTTTACTGACAAAGGATTGTATGAAGCAGTAGGGTTAAGACACTGTTGTGAATGATTCTTTACTGACAAAGGATTGTAGGAAGCAGTAGGGTTAAGACACTGTTGTGAATGATTCTTTACTGACAAAGGATTGTAGGAAGCAGTAGGGTTAAGACACTGTTGTGAATGATTCTTTACTGACAAAGGATTGTAGGAAGCAGTAGGGTTAAGACACTGTTGTGAATGATTCTTTACTGACAAAGGATTGTATGAAGCAGTAGGGTTAAGACACTGTTGTGAATGATTCTTTACTGACAAAGGATTGTAGGAAGCAGTAGGGTTAAAGACACTGTTGTGAATGATTCTTTACTGACAAAGGATTGTAGGAAGCAGTAGGGTTAAGACACTGTTGTGAATGATTCTTTACTGACAAAGGATTGTATGAAGCAGTAGGGTTAAGACACTGTTGTGAATGATTCTTTACTGACAAAGGATTGTATGAAGCAGTAGGGTTAAGACACTGTTGTGAATGATTCTTTACTGACAAAGGATTGTATGAAGCAGTAGGGTTAAGACACTGTTGTGAATGATTCTTTACTGACAAAGGATTGTATGAAGCAGTAGGGTTAAGACACTGTTGTGAATGATTCTTTACTGACAAAGGATTGTATGAAGCAGTAGGGTTAAGACACTGTTGTGAATGATTCTTTACTGACAAAGGATTGTATGAAGCAGTAGGGTTAAGACACTGTTGTGAATGATTCTTTACTGACAAAGGATTGTATGAAGCAGTAGGGTTAAGACACTGTTGTGAATGATTCTTTACTGACAAAGGATTGTATGAAGCAGTAGGGTTAAGACACTGTTGTGAATGATTCTTTACTGACAAAGGATTGTATGAAGCAGTAGGGTTAAGACACTGTTGTGAATGATTCTTTACTGACAAAGGATTGTATGAAGCAGTAGGGTTAAGACACTGTTGTGAATGATTCTTTACTGACAAAGGATTGTATGAAGCAGTAGGGTTAAGACACTGTTGTGAATGGTTGAAACATAAAATAATTCTTTGTTTGAGCGGAACACTGTGCAACACATGTCATTGGCAAATCTCTTTTTTTTTTTTTCTTTGCCAAACATAATAGTATTAAAAGTTGTATCTTTCTCATGGAGGTTATCATTGTTTTATTAAGTCCTGAATAAAGAGAAACTTTATGATCACGTTTCACCAGTATGCTTTGTTGAGGGACCCATATGACACATTTCACCAGTACACTTTGTTGAATACCTGTAATACGACACATTTCATCAGCATGCTTTGTTAAGGAGCTGTATGACACATTTCATCAGTACACTTTGTTGAAGACCTGTACGACACATTTCATCAGCATGCTTTGTTAAGGAACTGTATGACACATTTCACCAGTACACTTTGTTGAAGACCCGACGCGACACATTTCATCAGTACACTTTGTTGAAGACCCAGATGCGACACATTTCATCAGCATGCTGTTGTTAAGGAGCTGTATGACACATTTCATCAGTACACTTTGTTGAAGACCGATGCGACACATTTCATCAGCATGCTTTGTTAAGGAGCTGTATGACACATTTCATCAATACACTTTGTTGAATACCCGTACTACACACTTCACCAGCATGCTTTGTTGGGAGCTGTATGACACATTTCACCAGTACACTTTGTTGAATACCGTGCGACACATTTCATCAGCATGCTTTGTTAAGGAGCTGTATGACACATTTCATCAGTACTTTGTTGAATACCCGTACTACACTTCACCAGCATGCTTTGTTAAGGAGCTGTATGACACATTTCATCAGTACACTTTGTTGAACACCCGTACGACACATTTCATTAGCATGCTTTGTTAAGGAGCTGTATGACACATTTCATCAGTACACTTTGTTGAAGACCCGTACGACACATTTCATCAGCAAGTTTTGTTAAGGAGCTGTGTGACACATTTCATCAGTACACTTTGTTGAAGACCCGTCACGACAGATTTCATCACCATGCTTTGTTAAGGAGCTGTATGACACATTTCATCAGTACACTTTGTTGAATACCGATTACTACACACTTCACCAGCATGCTTTGTTAAGGAGCTGTATGACACATTTCACCAGTACACTTTGTTGAATACCCGTACGACACATTTCATCAGCATGCTTTGTTAAGGAGCTGTATGACACATTTCATCAGTACACTTTGTTGAAGACCCGAACGACACATTTCATCAGCATGTTTTGTTAAGGAGCTGTATGACACATTTCACCAGCATGCTTTGTTAAGGAGCTGTATGACACATTTCATCAGTACACTTTGTTGAAGACCCGAACGACACATTTCATCAGCATGTTTTGTTAAGGAGCTGTATGACACATTTCATCAGCATGCTTTGTTAAGGAGCTGTATGACACATTTCATCAGTACACTTTGTTGAAGACCCGAACGACACATTTCATCAGCATGTTTTGTTAAGGAGCTGTATGACACATTTCATCAGCATGCTTTGTTAAGGAGCTGTATGACACATTTTATCAGTACACTTTGTTGAAGGACCATTATGACACATTTCATCAGTATGCTTTGCCTGTAGTTTTAATTCTCTGCACAATGCTTTTTTCAAATTATTATATTTACTAACTGTATGTATGTTACAAAACATTTAATTTTTTTGATAGGTGAAATTCTGGTATTGACTACATCAGATCTGAGGAACAATGTGAGCTCAGGAAAAATATACAGACTACAAGCAAATCCTATGAGTAAGTTATCACCATAAGGATATACAGATTACATGCTATAACAATTACATTTTGACTAGTAATTCTTTTTTAAGCATATAAACAACGTGTACAAAATGTTTTTACAAAACTTTAAGAATCTAAGAATTATATTAGTTTTAAAGTTTAGCAGTATACTACAGACATTTCAAGAGACTTAAAAACTTGGTAAAATTCTTCAATAACCTTGAACTGATTTTATTAACAAACAAAATTGAGAATAGATTCCAGCACAGTGAATAAATCTTAAAATAATTGGATACATAGAAATTAATATCTTAATTATCAAAATATTTTTCTTCCTATTATTGCTAGGGTGATAATTACTTATGTTTTAGTCAAACTATGATGATTATTTTCAGAGATTGTTGGAAAATGTTATGAAA
This sequence comes from Tachypleus tridentatus, assembly GCF_004210375.1. Lineage (NCBI taxonomy): Eukaryota > Metazoa > Arthropoda > Merostomata > Xiphosura > Limulidae > Tachypleus > Tachypleus tridentatus. The sequence continues at coordinate 127,206,089 of NC_134834.1, read as the reverse complement.
ATTAATATATTTTTAGGTTTTTTTTCTTTCTCTGAATTACTGTTAATAGTTATTCATTACTTTTAACATAACTTACTGAATGTATTTATTATACAGAGACTGAGTGCATTATATGAACTTGATATTTGGGAGTGGTGACATTGATACAGTTAAGTTTCCATGTCTGGTTTCCACTGCATAATTCTCCATGTTAAAGCTTTCATGTCAAAAGATAACAGTGATTCCTGCACACTTGTCAGCATATAAGGATGACCATTTTTCCATCATCCATTTCAAGAGACCAATCAATCAGGAATCCATAGGGTGCTACATCTGATGACTTTACAGTATGCCTTTGTATGGAACATCAGCCATTACCTGTTGCATTCTTTTGCTGCTTGAGATATGCAACAGTTGTAAAGATGTTCTGCTGCTTGTGGATGACTTTTGCCACTGACCTTTGTGTTTGTGGATTCTCACTAATTTAAAGATACTCCATTTGCTTATCATGACTTCAGAAAGTTGCTGCTGGTCTTTTTGTGGAGAGTCCTAGACAAACTTGATCCATTTTGGTAATCAGTGACCTAAGCCTATAATGTTTTTTTTTACACCAGAGAGGTTTATATATCCTTCCCCACAAGTGATCTACTTCTGGTGGGCTGACATTAATTATAAAATACAATAATTGAATTCTAATTTATTCCCTTCAACTATCACTTTATGTCAGACTGTGTTTGTCATGTGGCCTGCTGGTTCTATATTCAAAATTACTTGTCATGTAATATACACAATTTGTGTTAGTAAACATATCATTCAGTGACATTTGTTATACTAATTTTTTAGTTCTTTCATACTAACAAGTTCAAAATAATGTGCAAAAATACACTAGTGCCATGTTCAGGTATCGTGGTTTGATTACCTACAGTGCAATGTGTCAATTTACAAACTCAGATTTTTAGTCATATTAATTATAAATTTGTATACATTATTCTAAGTTAGGATAATCAAACAGAATCAAGATACAGGCTCGATTCACTAATTTTATTTAACCAATTGATTAATACTAATTTGTAGAGACTTTTTTGATGACAAAGATAAGTACTATTACTTAACAGTGAATGAAGACCTTAACATTCATACTTTATACAGTTAGACTAGGTTTTAAGAGTTTTTGTGTTATAATAAAAAAAAAGTGTGAAATTTCAGTTTTGATCTTTTCCAGGAGTTGATGATGATTGGAACCAAGGAGACTCGGTTTCCTCTTCACGCTGTTTGTCTGTTGTGTGCTGGTTTGTTGTGTTTTGTCTAAGCTGTGGATCAAAGAACTTTCACTCTAAAGATACAGTTTTATACCAAACAAGTTTATTCTTTGGGTTGCTAGTCAAGTGTGTAATTATTATTATTTTTTAAATATGTGAGATTTCCATGTTTAAGTTCACATAATGTAATTTTTATGTTTCAATATGTACAGATGTTAATATCCACCCTTGTTGTGTAATCTAGAAGTAAATAAAATGTATAAGTTGTTTAAAATTACTTTTATTTAGCATGAGTTAACTACTGTTACCTGAAACCCAAATATAATAAACTGATCAAGACACTAAAGGAAGGTAAAGACAACAGACATCAAAACAAATTTGTGGAATTTTATTGCTGTGTGTTTAAATTTCATCAACAAACATCTGGATAGATAATATATAATATATATAACATACCTGTTATTTAAAGAATCGTGTATATAAAGGAATGAACTTAGTTTTAAAATGTATCCCTGTTAAAATAAATACTGCTGCTTTTAAGAAAAGGCACTTAACTTAGTTGAAGGAAACAAAGACACTAATAAATACGTTATAAATTCAGTGTGTGAATACAATACTTTAAAACTCATGTTCCCCAGAAAAATATGACAAACAACGATGGATAAAACTTTGTTTTTATTCAATATTAACTAATGTTTGGTTTATCAATATCTAACCCATCTACTTAGATTTAAAACTACCTGTCACAATTTGTGCAACAAATTTATTTATGTTTCATTTCCTACCTGTTTAACTATTCTATAGCACAAATTGCTATTGACATATAACTTATTATCTTGTAAAAAAAACAGAACATAAACATACTGTGTACATGTAGAGATAAAACAGGCAATATGATTATGTGATGTTTTTTGTTCAGTAATTCATAAAGACAATGTTAAACCCTAAGAAACCAAGTAAATAAATGGCTTTACCATTTTCACTACTAAATGTAAATGTCTGGATATACTCTAAGGTTGTGTCAAAACTTCTGATAACCATTTTAACTAAAACTTCTATGCTTTTAACTGAAGGAAAATATAATGCTAGAGTGTAGTACAAGTTAAGCTATCATTACTTGTGTAGTTCTTAAAACATTGTTAGAACTAATTCATGTCATTTCTACTCTTGAAAACTATCCAGGCAGCTCTAGTGAAGCATCTTGTTCTACCACTGGTAACATTCTACTAGACCTGAAACCAAGAGAAATGTTTGGTAATCGTACAACATACACAGTTACTGGAACCAATATCTGGATGTCAAATGTAATAAAATTAGTAGAGAATGAACTGACTTGTTCTTATCTGTATTAAACTAAACAATGACTTGGGTTTTGAGGTTTCTCAAAGAATCTTTTACAGAGAGAACTATAGATGGATTATAAGTGTTAAGATCAGGGTGTGTCCAAAACGTTTTCAAAAGAGAAAATAAAATCCTGTACTAATGAGGTATAAGACAATTTTAAAGTAATATATAATTTTGGAAATCTCAGAAGTTAACCACTAAACATGATGGTAGTACACTCTTGGGATCTTATCTGAAATCAGTCTAAAATATTACAAGAATCTGATAGAAACAAATCAGAGATTAAATGTACAACCAAAACTGCAAAAAAAAGTATCTACAGAAATGTGTGTATAAATTACTCTTTAATTTTTTATAAAGACTGCTTCAGTTCTCACAATTTTGATTTATACAGGTGTGGAGAAAACAATAACAATCAGTAAAAACAACCACCTTTTCAAGCCATAAGACAGTCAATCTAAATACTTTAACATTCACTCCAGAAGGAGTAGCTTAAATCTAATCTAAATGTGCTTATTTGCACTTAAAACAAAAGTACAATAAAACAATGGATAAATCATAATGAAGTTAGTCTAACATTTGCATGTGCTACATCTTTGTTCTGAAGCAGGGTAAATAAAAAAAAAAACTTTCTTTCTAAGAGGATCAAATTATGGATTGTCCTATTTATATTTTACAAAACAGATACACAATTCATTGTAATTAGATAAACTGTGTATCTTACACTGAATTTACAAATTCATTCTTTCTTTTTAAATCCCTTAAAGTATTTTTAAGTTAAAATAACAAGTTAAGCAATGTTTCATAAAGTTAAATATTTGATAACACTGTATATAAAAAGATGCTATCATTACTAATATTCAGTTGATAATTTCACTGTGAGACCTAGAAGAAAACATTAATGATCCAGTTTTGTTATTTTTATTTATTTGCTTTATGAAAGCTTAAACAATTTTTTTATTTCATCATCATAATTAAATGTTTTTCTTACCATCAGTTCTTAAAAAATCAACTGATTATTTTCCATTTAATATTCAACAGCTAGATAATATAGACTTCAAGTTGTATAGTCTTACACAAGCATCACGGACTCTACATTCCCAGTTCTACTGCAACCACTTCTTAATATACATTACAACACTTCACTAATTTTTACTATTTTCTTAGTCAATTTAACAAGTTTTATGATAATACCATCACTGAACATTTAAAGAATCTTCTACAGATGCAAGTCTCACAGAAATCTGTTTAAACTGCAGGGGTGACAATATCAAATTATCTAGAATATATTGAGTATTTTTTATAAGTAGTAATAACATCAGGATAAATTTCTATTAAACAGTAAAATATTTGTACTCGGTGTGGAGAATATACCCAGGTATAATATATAAACTGACTGAAGAGCCTGTCTAATCATTCTGTATAATATGTAAACTGATTAAAGGGTCTGTTTATCATTTCTGTATAATATGTAAACTGATTAAAGGGTCTGTTTATCATTTCTGTATAATATGTAAACTGATTAAAGGGTCTGTTTATCATTTCTGTATAATATGTAAACTGATTAAAGGGCCTGTTTATCATTCTGTATAATATGTAAACTGATTAAAGGGTCTGTTTATCATTTCTGTATAATATGTAAACTGATTAAAGGGCCTGTTTATCATTCTGTATAATATGTAAACTGACTGGAGGGCCTGTTTATCATTATGCATAATATGCAAACTGATTGAAGGGGCTGTTTATCATTCTGCATAATATGTAAATTGATTGAATAGCCTTTCTATCATTCTGTATAATATTTAAAATGATTGAAGGGCCTGTTTATCATTCTGTATAATACACTGCTGGCCACAATCTTATGGCCAATGAATATAAAGAAATATGCATTTTTCTTTGTTAAAATCAACAACTTATTTGAGTAGAGTTACAAGAGATGAAAGTAAGAAAAGGGAAAATAAAAACTTTTATAGCATCTAATAAGGAAAATGCAAACATTATGAAATTAACCTAAATACTAGCTGGTCAAAAATTTAAGACCATACTGAAACAAAGCGTTAATTGGTAAACATGTAATGAAATTAAGTAATTTGTGTTCAAGCATTAGTGTTGTCAACATCTCCTACTGACATCTCCTGTGTTACATTGGGTAAGATCATGGCAAAGGCTAAAAGTTGACAGAGTTTGAACGTGGCAGAATTGTCGAGCTGCAAAATGAGGTCTCTCTCAATGTGCCATCACTTGTGAGATCAGGCATAGTAAAACTGCTGTTGCAAATTTCTTAAAAGACCCTAGGGTAATGGGCGATAATTTCAAGTGGTCGGCACAAGAAACTTTGCTGGCATTGAGCAGGAGGATTTGACAGGTTGTCCGCAAGACACCAGCTGATCGTCGAACCAGATTAAGGCCCTTATGGATGCATAATGTAGCTCAAAACAATAAGATAGCACCTGAGAGAGAAGGCTTTAAAACCACAAACTTCTTCAAAGGCCAAACCTCCTTCCATACCACAAAACAGCTTGGTTACACTTTCTTGAGAAGCAGCAAACTAGAAAAGTAGGCAAAGGTTTTGTTCTCTGATGAGAATGAGAAAAGCTGACCTGGATGGTCCAGATGGCTTCCAACGTTACTGGGACGATAAGGATATCTCACAGGAGACACTTTCTACATGACACAGTGGAGGAAGATCCATTATGATCTGGGGTGCTTTCTCCTTCCATGGAATAATGGAGCTTCAGGTTATACAGGGGCATCAAACATCAGCTGGCTACATTGGCATGTTGGAGAGAGCATCCTTATTGACTGAAGGCCCTCGCTTGTGTGGAAATGACTGGATCTTTTAGCAGGACAACACTGCAATCCACAATGCCTGCAGGACAAAGGACCTTTTCATGGCAAATAATGTGATTCTTTTGGACCATTCAGCGTGTTTGCCCGAACTGAACCCCATTGAAAATGTTTGGGGATGGATGGCAAGGAAATCTATAGAAATGGGCGCCAGTTCCAAATGCTTATATCGAACATGCAAAAGCAAATGTATGAAGTTATTCATAATGATGGCCATGCAACTCACTACTCTTGTTGGGCATTTCCTACCCTGTTTAGGACTTCTTTTGGTATAGTCTTAAACTTTTAACCAGCTAGTATTTAGGCTAATCTCATAGTGTTCGCATTTTCCCTATTAAATGCTAAAACGTTTATTTTATTTTCCCTTTTCTTATTTTCATCTTTGAAGCTCTACTCAAATGAATGGTTGAGTCTAATAATGCAAAATGCAATTTTTTCCTTATGTTCATTGGCCTTAAGATTTTGTCCAGCACTGTCTGTAAATTGATTGAAGGGTCTGTTTTAACATTCTGTATAATACATAAACTGATTGAAGGGCCTGTTTATCATTCTGTATAATACATAAACTGATTGAAGGGCCTGTTTATCATTCTGTATATATATATATTCTGATTCAAGGGTCTCTTTTAATATTCTGTATAATACATAAACTGATTGAAGGGCCTGTTTATCATTCTGTATATATATATTCAGATTCAAGGGCCTGTGTTAATATTGTCTGATACATAAACTGATTGAAGGGACTGTTTATCATTCTGTATATATATATATTCAGATTCAAGGGCCTGTGTTAATATTGTCTGATACATAAACTGATTGAAGGGACTGTTTATCATTCTGTATATATATATATTCAGATTCAAGGGCCTGTGTTAATATTGTCTGGTACATAAACTGATTGAAGGGACTGTTTTACCATTCTGAAACATGAATGATTATTCAGAATTTTAATACTTAGATTCTAATCCATAAATAATGCATTTATCTCAAATGTGAATTAAACTAAAATCACCTGTGACATTTACAAGTGAGGGTTAATGGGTATAACATGACAGCATGGTGAAGACTTTCCAAAGTGAAGGTGACATTTACAAGTGAGGGTTAATGGGTATAACATGACAGCATGGTGAAGACTTTCCAAAGTGAAAAAGATACATAAGCAGAGATAAAGAAACATATTTATTAAAGTTGATAAAGGAACTTTAACAAACAAAAAAATCTTTTGAGACTAAAAGTATGGTTTATTAAATACTCTAACTTAAATCCAGGCAACAATCAAGGAAGATGGATAGTGTGTGTCGAAAACTGCATTTGCGTTTTCTTTCACATGCACACACACACATCCCTTAACAAGTTAACAACCACATAATACCCAACAAGACACATCTTTATACTTAAACCTTACATGTAAAATAATGTTACATAAATTACCTAATGTTCCCTGTTTCCATTAAATTAAAAAAGATACTCTTACAGATACTAGATGTACTGGGATTCATTAGAAGGTAAAACATAAACATTATCATCCACACATGATGGGAGACAATAACTAGTACAGACATGTGATAGTGGAAGTAAACTGTACAGGACTGTCACAATAAGTAATCTACACAGGATGGGAGACAATAACTAGTACAGACATGTGATAGTGGAAGTAAACTGTACAGGACTGTCACAATAAGTAATCTACACAGGATGGGAGACAATAACTAGTACAGACATGTGATAGTGGAAGTAAACTGTACAGGACTATCACAATAAGTAATCTACACAGGATGGGAGACAATAACTAGTACAGACATGTGATAGTGGAAGTAAACTGTACAGGACTGTCACAATAAGTAATCTACACAGGATGGAAGACAATAACTAGTACAGACATGTGATAGTGGAAGTAAACTGTACAGGACTATCACAATAAGTAATCTACACAGGATGGGAGACAATAACTAGTACAGACATGTGATAGTGGAAGTAAACTGTACAGGACTGTCACAATAAGTAATCTACACAGGATGGGGAGACAATAACTAGTACAGACATGTGATAGTGGAAGTAAACTGTACAGGACTATCACAATAAGTAATCTACACAGGATGGGAGACAATAACTAGTACAGACATGTGATAGTGGAAGTAAACTGTACAGGACTGTCACAATAAGTAATCTACACAGGATGGGAGACAATAACTAGTACAGACATGTGATAGTGGAAGTAAACTATACAGGACTGTCACAATAAGTAATCTACATAGGATGGGAGACAATAACTAGTACAGACATGTGATAGTGGAAGTAAACTGTACAGGACTGTCACAATAAGTAATCTACACAGGATGAGGAGACACACGTACACATTATTAGAAGTGGGTCCAGAAGTAAGTAGTTTCTTCAAGTTGGTCCATGTTACAAGTAGTTCATATAGATCGGTACGATTGTGGTATACAGTTTCAACAAGTGGGTCAGTGTAAGTAGTTCATACATTCTCGATGAAGTTGACATATGATGTTATGTTTTTAAACAAGTTCCAAAGCTTGAATGGTTTTGAACAGTTCACTATTTTTCAGGAGAATAAGGGGTTATATTTAATGTGTAATGAAATACGTAGGAACGGATGTCAGCATAACGTAAACTGGTTGTGAAATACAAGTTTTTCTTGAGAACTAGCCAATGATAACCGAGAGTTGTTAGTGACTAAGTTTAATTTGTGCCAAAGAGGTATGTAATGAAGATAAAAGACTTATATGTGATAATCGTTATAAAAATATTTAACTAATTTATATAATGATAAAATTAAATAAACATGAAAACTGAAATAACTCCAAATGGGGGTGGAAAATATAAATATAATAATGTGGCACAATATATAGTAAACCATGCTAATATATAGTAATTAATACCAATGTAGAGATATTTCAGCAATAATAATATTAATAATTGTCATTATGAATTTACATTTGAAAATATTTTAAAGTAACATAATGTTAAGGGATAATACTGTTAATGTCATTTGGCATTACAGTATATAACAATATCCAGTAAACTTCAAGTTCCATGTTTCTATTAGATGTACAATTTATCTCAGTTTAATGTCTTAAAGAAAGGTATGTTAAAGTGTTTTGTGACTGGAAGTTGTTTATTTTTATTGTTGTTCTGTGGTTATTGAAATGTTCTCATATAATTGTTTTGGTTTGACCTATATAATGGTTTGATTGTTTTTTAATTTCGAGCAAAGCTACACGAGGGCTATCTGCTCTAGCTGTCCCTCATCTAGCAGTGTAAGACAAGAGGGAAGGCAGCTAGTCATCACCACCCAATGCCAACTCTTTTACCAATGAATAGTGGGATTAACTATCACATTATAATGCCCACACAACTGAAAGGGTGAGCATGTTTGGTGTGAGGGGGATTCAAACCCGTGAGCCTCAGATTACAAGTCGAACATCTTAACACACCTGGCCATGCGGGCACCCTACCTAATGTAAGTTGCATTTTGGCACTGGATTTAGTGAATAACATTTATTGTACAGCAGTTTATGGCTTTATCAATTTTTTGGCTGTTTTCATCTGAAAATTTGTTCACTTTCTGCATGAGCTTACAGGTTTGGCATCACTTGCTATCATAAGATGACCTCCACCTGGTGTTGAATTTAGAAGGAAGTGTTAATGTATAGTTCTATTTTTTCTGAAAGAAACAACAGGAACTTTGGTAAAAAGTGATTTTTATCAATCATTAATCTGAAGAAGGTTAAAACTGTTTCTTTAGTATAAAGGTAGGTTTTTAAGTTTTGGATGATTGGTGATAACCAGTGAAACACGAAAATTGTTTTTAGGTAATTATTTCAATGCAGATTCATGTGGTAACTTGTTAACTTTGTCCAGTTGTTGAGCGACAGTGTTTTGTTTGTAACCTCTTTCAGTCATAGTCTGTTTCAAAGAATTAATGTGATGGTCACATTTATTACCATCAGAGCATATCTTCTTTAATCTAATGCTTGGTTGAATGTGATATTGCATTTGATGTGTGGAGGGTGACAGCTTTAATTATGCAAATACTATATTTTATCCATCTTTTAAGGTTAGGTTTACATCCAAGAAATTTTTGGGTAGAGGAGTAATCTAGAGTACATTTAATAGAACTGTGGGAGGTGTTAACATGTCTATTAACAATAATGAATCTTCATGCCCTACACAAATGAAACAAAAACCATCAATGTTGTGTCTCCAAAATATTGGTTTGTCTCTGCAGCTTTCCATCACTTTCATCTCGTCTCCCATAATAATGTTGGCATAGTTTAGTACCCATTGCTGTGTCTTTTATTTAAATATAGAATTCATTATTAAATTCAAAACTGTTAAAAGTATAAGTAACAGTTAAGTCTGTAATAATTTGAGTATTGGGTTTGTCTAGTTTTAGCAGAGAAGATTCTAGGTATTTTTAGGCCTTCATTATGGGGGATGTTTGTGTGGAGAGAAAACACCCATAACACAGAGAATAGTGTTTGGAGGAAGTTTTCCTTTACTCTTAATGTTAGATACAATGTTGAGAAAATGTGTTGGGTCTTTAATATACAATTTAACATGTGTGAGGTTATCTTTGATGTGGTGATCAACATAAGCAGGTAAGTAGGCTTACTGCCGCTAGAAATAAGAGAAAAACCCGGATTGTTGGATTTAAGCATTTTTGGTAAGACGTAAAAGTGACCTGGAACTGGGTACTTAAGTGAAAGTAACTGTAACGTTTCACGGCTGATGTGTTGACTTTTCTGTAAATTACACAGCATATCTTCCGTAATTTTAACAAACTCTAGTGTGGGTCCAAATCTACTTATTTATAGTAGATTGTGGTTTTCTTGATATAGTCAGATTTATTAATTATCAAATTTGTGTGAGGAATAATGTTGAAATGCAGTCTTAAGTGTATTTTCAAATACATGTCAAATACACTATCAATCCATTGTGGGATTTGTTGCAATGTGCAATACAATTAAGACTATTAATTTAAGGAAACAAAAGCTGTGCAGATGAAAAACAAAAAGTTTGTTTACAACAGCAGGCCTATGGAAATAATAATATCTGTTTTTTTAATGCATGTTATCAATTAATAAAAATGTACTAACACACACACGTACTAAGTTACAAGGTAAAAAGAATTAAATGAAACAGGTTTAACAACAAGACATCTCGAACACTATATCTTCAACAATGTCTGAGAAGTTACTCAAACATAATTAATTTCATTAAACCTGCATGATGGAACATTTATTAGCTAGGTTATTCTTTTATTTAATGTTAATACTTGATAGCTAACAATTACAGCTTTTGGTTATTTTTGTCCGTGAGAATAATTATAAATACAAACAACAGACATTAGTAATTGTAATACAATATTTTTTAATAAACTGCATCACCAAATGCATCTGTATCAAATATTAAACCTATCTACAAGAAGCTACAAATGTTTTCAAAGCAAATTCTGTCAGCATCACATCAGTGTGATGCAGCAGATTAATAAACTGAACCATCTGTAACAAACAACATATCTATCTATCTATGTAAGTAAAAGAATTATAGTCCTTATAATCACAAATACCATCAGAGTTTACTAAAGTCATACATCTCTTGCTTCATTCTTCCCATTAACAGTTGTTCAGAACAGTACCAAAAATACTCCAAACAGTTTATCTAACCTGAATACCAAAGAATCAGCACCAGGACCCTACTGGGGATCTCAGAGAGGACCTGAAGCTTGTCTCTGGGTAGACTGATAAAGCTGCATAGATGGTCGATTCTGGTGTCTACTCCTGTCTATAGTCCTTCCTTGGTTATTGTCACTTCCATGGGGAGTCTGCTTCACCACGGGTTTGGACCCCCTCTCTTAAACACAATAGTACCCATAAAGTTGAAGTGAACCATTTCATCACCAGAAAAGGCAGGTGGACAGTTTGAGCCAGAGGGTGTTTGACCTACAGTAGGCTGGTGGTAATTCTGTAAAAAACATTATCAAATACTTAGTACATCTATAGTACAGTATCAAAACACACAAACATATACCTTGACACATTTTACTGTGTAAATAATAAAACATTAGACCTCTCTCGGGTATGTTACTGGTACTGATATTAACAAAATTATCTATTACCTTAACTGATCAACAATTTCAAGTAAACCTGAGATATCTCGTGAGTTTTCATTCTTAGGTACTCAATAAATTTTTCTAAATTTAAGGTACAAAAAACTCCTTTTGCTGCTGATTGTTTTTAAAAGTACTGAATTTTCTACAGTTATATAAAACATGTAAGAATCACAATATTTTATATTTATTAATGTTATATAAAACATGTAAGAATCACAATATTTTATATTTATTAATGTTATATAAAACGTAAGAATCACAATATTTTATATTTATTAATGTTATATAAAACATGTAAGAATCATAATATTTTATATTTATTAACGTTATATAAAACATGTAAGAATCACAATATTTTATATTTATTGACAGAACAAACTTTATCTGTATTAGTACAAGGTTTAGAAATATCTGTTTATCCAACAATTAATGACAGAACAACAAACTTTATCTATACTAGTACAAGGTTTACAAATATCTGTTTATCCAACAATTAATGACAGAACAACAAACTTTATCTATACTAGTACAAGGTTTAGAAATATCTGTTTATCCAACAATTAATGACAGAACAAACATTATCTATATTAGTACAAGGTTTAGAAATATCTGTTTATCCAACAATCAATGACAGAACAAACTTTATCTATACTAGTACAAGGTTTAGAAATATCTGTTTATCCAACAATTAATGACAGAACAACAAACTTTATCTATACTAGTACAAGGTTTAGAAATATCTGTTTATCCAACAATTAATGACAGAACAACAAACTTTATCTATATTAGTACAGGGTTTAGAAATATCTGTTTATCCAACAATTAATGACAGAACAACAAACTTTATCTATATTAGTACAAGGTTTAGAAATATCTGTTTATCCAACAATTAATGACAGAACAAACTTTATCTATATTAGTACAAGGTTTAGAAATATCTGTTTATCCAACAATTAATGACAGAACAACAAACTTTATCTATACTAGTACAAGGTTTAGAAATATCTGTTTATCCAACAATTAATGACAGAACAAACATTATCTATATTAGTACAAGGTTTAGAAATATCTGTTTATCCAACAATTAATGACAGAACAACAAACTTTATCTATACTAGTACAAGGTTTAGAAATATCTGTTTATCCAACAATTAATGACAGAACAACAAACTTTATCTATACTAGTACAAGGTTTAGAAATATCTGTTTATCCAACAATTAATGACAGAACAACAAACTTTATCTATACTAGTACAAGGTTTAGAAATATCTGTTTATCCAACAATTAATGACAGAACAACAAACTTTATCTATACTAGTACAAGGTTTAGAAATATCTGTTTATCCAACAATTAATGACAGAACAACAAACTTTATCTATACTAGTACAAGGTTTAGAAATATCTGTTTATCCAACAATTAATGACAGAACAACAAACTTTATCTATACTAGTACAAGGTTTAGAAATATCTGTTTATCCAACAATTAATGACAGAACAACAAACTTTATCTATACTAGTACAAGGTTTAGAAATATCTGTTCATCCAACAATTAATGACAGAACAACAAACTTTATCTATACTAGTACAAGGTTTAGAAATATCTGTTTATCCAACAATTAATGACAGAACAACAAACTTTATCTATACTAGTACAAGGTTTAGAAATATCTGTTTATCCAACAATTGACAGAACAACAAACTTTATCTATATTAGTACAAGGTTTAGAAATATCTGTTTATCCAACAATTAATGACAGAACAACAAACTTTATCTATACTAGTACAAGGTTTAGAAATATCTGTTTATCCAACAATTAATGACAGAACAACAAACTTTATCTATACTAGTACAAGGTTTAGAAATATCTGTTCATCCAACAATTAATGACAGAACAACAAACTTTATCTATACTAGTACAAGGTTTAGAAATATCTGTTTATCCAACAATTAATGACAGAACAACAAACTTTATCTATACTAGTACAAGGTTTAGAAATATCTGTTTATCCAACAACTAATGAGAGAACAACAAACTTTATCTATACTAGTACAAGGTTTAGAAATATCTGTTTATCCAACAATTAATGACAGAACAACAAACTTTATCTATACTAGTACAAGGTTTAGAAATATCTGTTTATCCAACAACTAATGATAGAACAACAAACTTTATCTATATTAGTACAAGGTTTAGAAATATCTGTTTATCCAACAATTAATGACAGAACAACAAACTTTATCTATACTAGTACAAGGTTTAGAAATATCTGTTTATCCAACAACTAATGATAGAACAACAAACTTTATCTATATTAGTACAAGGTTTAGAAATATCTGTTTATCCAACAATTAATGACAGAACAACAAACTTTATCTATATTAGTACAAGGTTTAGAAATATCTGTTTATCCAACAATTAATGACAGAACAACAAACTTTATCTATACTAGTACAAGATTTAGAAATATCTGTTTATCCAACAATTAATGACAGAACAACAAATTTTATCTATACAAGATTTAGCATGATGACACTTAAGTGGTGAAAATCTAATATTCACAAGTTTTACTAGGATGTGTATCAAATAAACTTAGTTAAATATTTATCTCTTTAGATACTGGTTATGTGTCACCAATATAATTTGAGTTACTGCTTCTTACAGTACAAGTTTTTTGGAATATCACAATAAACATTTGCTTTTATTTGAAAATTTCAAGTTTTTTTTAAATAAAAAGTTCAGTTTTATGTATCCATCAGTTTAAACTTCAATGGAATTAATTAATATATTTATCTTGAAATTTTAAGTTGTGACCACTTTCAGTTAGAAATCATAAAAAAATTGTGTGGAAACTTATAGAGATTTATTATCTTCTACAACTTAACATGTCATCGATGCAGACTGTGTAACAATAATTTTGTTTAAAATAAGACAAAACTATAAAACCATATAAACTGAGCACTTTTGAAAGGTAGTCCTTTCTTATTTAGGGATAACTGGAAATAGTTTACTAACAACATTCTTGGTGAAAATCACTTTATATACATATATAATTATTATTATAATAAACTGTAAGTTATTTTATTTATGTGCATCGTTAAATATGCTACGTTCACAATAATGTTTACACAATAAATATTCTAATCACACGAACATTTTGTTTTCACCTATCACACTCTGTAAGCGTAACAAGGCTTACCTGACATCTTATCACTGAAGAAAATTTCCATAGCAAGTATAATTTAATATAACACCTCTAGGAACAAACAGAAACCACTAAGTAAACTATAAAAGTTTGTAGTTCTTTAGTTCATTCCTAAGTCTTCTGAACTTCCTCCTATATTCCATTATTATTTTCACCGAGTTAGGCCTAGGCCCTGTCACTTTCTCAAAAAAACAAATTACTCCTCACATCACTTCATTCACATTAAACTGATGTGCATAGCTTATAGCCTGCTCTATTCAACAGTATTTATCCTCTGCCTGTAGTTCTTTTGAAAACTGAGTTACATAAATAGTCTGTTAATCACATGCTGTGAGGTCAGAAAAGAAGCGAACCAAGAGGCCTGGTTAATGAAACCAGAAAGAGAGAAATAAAACCACCTGAGAAACAAAATATTTATAATCATATTCTCGAAAAATCACAGGCTCTTAGCAAATATAAAGAAAATCATTGTATACTTTAAATAATTGAGTGGATAATTTTATAACTGATGTGGGTATCATCACACAAGCTGTTGTATATAAATATTATAATAATTTTCTATGAATGGTGGCCATCATAAATTAATGCTGCTACCTACAACATTCCTACTCTTTAAGGGTTAAAACCATTATAGTAAAAAATATGGCAGTATGACTGAAACTATTCAACTATTTCTGTACAAAAAAATTCATTTTTAATTCAGCTAAAATCCAAGCTACAATAAACAACAAATATTCTTTAAGGTGATAGAAATACTGCCAGGAAGGTGATAACACTTATACATCACTTTAATTGTAAGTAACTTCAAAATGGAGTGGCAACAAACTTCAACCAGTGAAAAGGAAGATATTTCAGTTAATAAATGTAAAGGTTGAGATGCTGTTATTAATATTTACTAATACATCTCCAGGCCACTAGAGAACATTCTTACAACTTCATTTACAAGACATGCTTTAACTCCATGCAAAGATTAAGTACTGTCACAGGTTAACCTGAAAAACAATAAATAAACTTTTCCAACACACCAAGAAGCAGTGGAAACTGTCATCTTCATAATTCTGTCAATTTATCAATAAAATACAAAACAAGCTTTGATGAACATGCTTCTACCATTAATGTACTTCAGATAAACATATGTTTGACCACTGTCTTGTAGTTGTACATCACAAAGACACTAGAGAAACTTCAGTTCACATTATACATTACTAGCTCATTTCCAGTAGCAAGACTGTACAATAACTATATTTTCTTTGTTCTACCTTACCAAAAGAAAGCACTGTACTCATTACCAGAGGTCATCAGGTCAGGTTGGTTACAACATATTATCTATTACATTTTCTAACGTGTTAACAAAGGTTACGAGGCTAGGTTGGTTACAACATACATTAAATCCTTATTACATTTTCTAACATGTCACAAAGGTCATGAGGCCAGGTTGGTTACAACATACATTAAACCCTTATTAGATTTTCTAACATGTTAACAAAGGTCATGAGGCCAGGTTGGTTACAACATACATTAAACCCTAATTACATTTTCTAACATATTAACAAAGGTCAAGAGACCAGGTTGGTTACAACATCGTTAAATCCTTATTACATTTTCTAACATGTTAACAAAGGTCATAAGGCCAGGTTGATTACAACACACATTAAATCCTTATTACATTTTCTAACATGTTAACAAGGTTGGTTACAACATACATTAAACCCTTATTACATTTTCTAACATGTTAACAAAAGTTGGTTACAACATACATTAAATCCTTATTACATTTTCTAACATTTTAACAAAGGTTATGAGGCCAGGTTGGTTACAACATACATTATACCCTTATTACATTTTCTAACATGTTAACAAAGGTCATGAGGCCAGGTTGGTTACAAGATACATTAAACCCTTATTACATTTTCTAACATGTTAACAAGGTTGGTTACAACATACATTAAATCCTGATTACATTTTCTAACATTTTAACAAAGGTTATGAGGCCAGGTTGGTTACAACATACATTAAACCCTTATTACATTTTCTAACATGTTAACAAAGGTCATGAGGCCAGGTTGGTTACAAGATACATTAAACCCATATTACATTTTCTAACATGTTAACAAAGGTCATGAGGCCAGGTTGATTACAACATACATTAAACCCTAATTACATTTTCTAACATGTTAACAAGGTCAAGAGACCAGGTTGGTTACAACATCACGTTAAACCCTTATTACATTTTCTAACATGTTAACAAAGGTCAAGAGACCAGGTTGGTTACAACATACATTAAATCCTTATTACATTTTCTAACATGTTAACAAGGTTCGAGGCTAGGTTGTTTACAACATACATTAAACCCTTATTACATTTTCTAACATGTTAAGAAGGTCATGAGGCCAGGTTGCTTACAACATATATTAAACCCTTATTACAATTTCTAACATGTTAACATAGGTTATGAGGCTAGGTTGGTTAAAACATACATTAAAAACCCTTATTACATTTTCTAACATGTTAACAAAGGTCATGAGACCAGGTTGGTTACAACAAACATTAAATCCTTATTACTTTTTCTAACATGTTAATAAAGGTCAAGAGACCAGGTTGGTTACAACATACATTAAATCCTTATTACATTTTCTTGTTTATTTACAAAGTGGCATGAACTCTTTCAGTGTACAAATAATTAAAATAAGTGATCAAAACATGGAACAATATTAAAACCACTTATGTTAAAGTTTAAAAAATTTGGATGAAATGTAGTGGTTAAATTTTTGAAAACTATGTTTAAAACCTTATGAACTCTGCTACACTGCATAACAAGAGTAAATTACAAACATTTATGACAATACATCTTCAAAATATTTGTAATCAAAATAAAGGTTGTGCTTAACTATCAATATGAAACATGACAAGGATTAAGGCAGATTTTCACTGTATGTTGCTGAGACTGCTTACCCAATCTGAAAGGCTAACTTGTTGTATATCACTTATTGTAACTTCTTCATAGTTGCCATAGTCAACAAACTGAACAACGCCGCGTGTAAGCATTATGTGCAACAGCATGTACCACAGCCCTATAAAACTGACAAAGTACAGACACTAGTTAGAAGTGACGACACTTAATAAAATAAGGTTTTGTAAAAATATTGTTAAAACTTGAGTTCATTAATAAAGTTTCATAAAAAATATTTTTCTTTAAATAAAAATGACATGTTAATAGTACAGTGTGTTTATAACAATCACATTACTGACATATTAATCGGTTATGACCACATCTAACAAACAATATGGGTCAAATAACTTAATCTACATATTATTTAAAAAGGTTAAAATTCCAAGAATTGAGATTATAATTAACAGGTTATAAAGAGGAATGCATTATAGTAAACATGTTATTATGAAGACGTCTATATTAGAGTTAACAGTTTATTATGAACAAGAGTAGATTATAGCTAATAGATTATTATGAAGAGAGCTGGATAATACATAACTGTTTATTATAAGCAACATTAGATTATAGTTAACAGGTTATTATGAATAGGACTGGATTATAGTTAACAGGCTATTATGAACAAGAGTAGATTATAGTTAACAGGTTATTATGAACAAGAGTAGATTATAGTTAACAGGTTATTATGAACAAGAGTAGATTATAGTTAACAGGTTGTTATGAAGAGGACTGGATTATAGTTAACAGGTTATTATGAACAAGAGTAAGTTATAGTTAACTGGTTATTATGAAGAGGACTGGATTACAATTAACAGATTATCATGAACAGGGTCATATTCTACGTAAGTTATTATGACCAGTGCTAGATTCTAGTTAACAAAACCATTGTAAACACATTTTTTATGGGATAATACTGGTATATACCAGTTAGTATACATTTCAGTGTTTCAGAAGTACTGTCAATGTAGAACTTGTACTTGCCATTGTTTCAGGAGTACTGTCAGTGCAGAACTTGTACGTGTCATTGTTTCAGGAGTACTGTCAGTGCAGAACTTTATGCGTGTCATTGTTTCAGGAGTACTGTCAGTGCAGAACTTTATGCGTGTCATTGTTTCAGGAGTACTGTCAGTGCAGAACTTATGCGTGTCATTGTTTCAGGAGTACTGTCAGTGCAGAACTTGTCGCGTGTCATTGTTTCAGGAGTACTGTCAGTGCAGAACTTGTACGTGTCATTGTTTCAGGAGTACTGTCAGTGCAGAACTTGTACGTGTCATTGCTTCAGGAGTACTGTCAGTGCAGAACTTGTACATGTCATTGCTTCAGGAGTACTGTCAGTGCAGAACTTGTACATGTCATTGTTTCAGGAGTACTGTCAGTGCATGACTTGTACATATTAGAATTTGTTATTATATCAGTTAACATAAAACTGTTTCTTTGAATACATGAAATTATATATGTAATGGTTTACATGTACAGCTACACCTTACATAGGTATGGTTTACATGTACAGCTACACCTTACATAAGTATGGCTTACATGTACAGCTACACCTTACATAAGTATGGTTTACATGTACAGCTACACCTTACATAAGTATGGTTTACAAATTACTAAGCTTAGCTCACCTTCCCATCTTCCCAGTATCTGGCTAAAACTTTCTCTCCCGACTGAGGTGGGATTGTTCCGGGTTGACTTTTTACACCATTAACAAAAGCTCTCTGGTTTGGTTCGGCACTGTTTGCCTCATGACGAAATGAACTTTTAGTACCCTTTCGTTCACTTTGTTTTGGGTTGTTTGTTTTGTTACTACTGGTGACATTTTCATTACTTTTCTTTGAGCTATTATCTGATATTTTATTTGAAGAATATTTGTCCTGCCCCCTGTTGTTAGAAGGGGAAGGCTGATTGTAAGGAGGTTTATTCCTGTATATTTCTTGCTGTTGTCCTGAATAACTATTTCTTTGGTTTGGATACCTAGTAGCTCCACTGTCCTTTCTCGGAAACTTCCTCTTATCACCGGATAATCCATCCTTTTGTGATCTTCCTGAATCTGGTCTGAACCTTTGCTGTTCACTGGATGTTGGTGAGTTGTTCTACATAACATATAATATATTATTTTCTTTGACAATTACCAAGTTGTGACTCAACTACTGTGAAACATTTATACAATAATCTCTTTCTCTTCCTATTGTCACAATTTATAACTAGTAACTTAGGCAGGCTGAAAGAGATCAGGTACATAAGGTTTATGACCATGTTTGATTTCAAGTATATTACCAGTAACATATTTATGTTTAATAGTCAGCTAACATAAACAGAAACACACCACACAGTAGTTTTAAAAAAATAATAAAAAGTCAGTAGAATCGCTTATCAGAAAATCCTGCTGTTGCTATGCTGGAAAAGGACCAATTCAACTGACCCAACACAATGGAAAACAAAACAAGATATCCACCTCAAATAAAGAATGATCAACTAAAATCAATAAAAACATGTTTTAATCCTACAAATACTAAACTAATAATGCAGATTTTCATTTTATTTAACACTCAAAGTTTCCTTTACAGTTTTTCTACTAAAACTGTCAGTACACCGTTTCAGTCAGTATACTTCACATCAGATTTACAAAAGTTTTTGTGATCCAACAACTAGATCAAATATTAATAGGAATATAGCATGTCACTTATAATTATTATAATTTTCTTCCATTTCAACTTTAAATTATTACAATCATTATTTTCAATAAACATTTTTGGTAACTACAGAAATTATATTTTTATGATTTTAATTTCTTAAAAATAAACCAGGGATTGAAATATCACATTCGTTTGTTCCTGAGGAGCTTAACTGTACTTGAGGAATTTCATCATTGTAGTTGGCTTTCCCAATTGGGTATGTATGAACAATGAAAGTGAAAATATTGCATTGCTTAAATAAAATATACAGTGTCAATCAGAGTCAGTAGAACCTTTAATAAAATATACAGTGTCAATCAGATTCAGTAGAACCTTAATAAAATATACAGTGTCAATCAGATTCAGTAGAACCTTTAATAAAATATACAGTGTCAATCAGATTCAGTAGAACCTTAATAAAATATACAGTGTCAATCAGATTCAGTAGAACCTTAATAAAATATACAGTGTAGATCAGAGTCAACAGAACCTTAACAAAATATACAGTGTGGATCAGAGTCAACAGAACCTTAATAAAATATACAGTGTAGATCAGAGTCAACAGAACCTTAATAAAATATACAGTGTGGATCAGAGTCAACAGAACCTTAATAAAATATACAGTGTAGATCAGAGTCAACAGAACCTTAACAAAATATACAGTGTAGATCAGAGTCAACAGAACCTTAATAAAATATACAGTGTAGATCAGAGTCAACAGAACCTTAATAAAATATACAGTGTGGATCAGAGTCAACAGAACCTTAACAAAATATACAGTGTAGATCAGAGTCAACAGAACCTTAATAAAATATACAGTGTGGATCAGAGTCAACAGAACCTTAATAAAATATACAGTGTGGATCAGAGTCAACAGAACCTTAATAAAATATACAGTGTGGATCAGAGTCAACAGAACCTTAACAAAATATACAGTGTAGATCAGGGAGTCAACAGAACCTTAATAAAAATATACAGTGTAGATCAGAGTCAACAGAACCTTAATAAAATATACAGTGTGGATCAGAGTCAATAGAACCTAATAAAATATATATACAGTATGGATCAGGTCAATAGAACCTTAATAAAATATACAGTGTGGATCAGAGTCAATAGAACCTTAATAAAATATACAGTGTAGATCAGAGTCAGCAACCTTAATAAAATAAATATTGTGGATCAAAGTCAATACAACCTTAATAAAATATAAAGTATGGATCAGAGTCAATAGAACCTTAATAAAAAATAGTTAAACATAGAAGTACAGAAAACTGAGAAACAATTTCAAACATGATATTAAGTAATAATTATGTCATAATTTCTCTGTTATCATATAACATAAAAGAAGAGATAAAGAATTTAATGTGGTAATAATGCCAAACTACACATCTTAATCGGTTTTTACTATCTAGTTTTACTGGAGATAAAATAACTTAAACCGATGCTCAAGCACTTGCCACTGCCTCACAGATATAAAAAGGAAAGTGCTGGTCATTGATTTACAA
>NC_134834.1:127121984-127183689 GCF_004210375.1 Tachypleus tridentatus | reverse complement strand
ATTAATATTTGATCTAGTTGTTGGATCACAAAACTCTTTGTAAATCTGATGTGAAGTATACTGACTGAACAAACTGACAGTTTTAGTAGAAAACTGTAAAGGAAACTTTGAGTGTTAAATAAAATGAAAATCTGCATTATTAGTTTAGTATTTGTAGGATTAAAACATGTTTTATTGATTTTAGTTGATCATTCTTTATTTGAGGTGGATATCTTGTTTTGTTTTCCATTGTGTTGGGTCAGTTGAATTTGGTCCTTTTCCAGCATAGCAACAGCAGGATTTCTCTGATAAAGGCGTCTACTGACTTTTTTATTATTTTTTTTTAAAACTACTGTGTGGTGTGTTTCTGTTTATGTTAGCTGACTATTAAAACATAAATATGTTACTGGTAATATACTTGAAATCAAACATGGTCATAAACCTTATGTACCTGATCTCTTTCAGCCTGCCTAAGTTACTAGTTATAAATTGTGACAATAGGAAGAGAAAGAGATTATTGTATAAATGTTTCACAGTAGTTGAGTCACAACTTGGTAATTGTCAAAGAAAATAATATATTATATGTTATGTAGAACAACTCACCAACATCCAGTGAACAGCAAAGGTTCAGACCAGATTCAGGAAGATCACAAAAGGATGGATTATCCGTGATGATAGGAAGTTTCGAGAAAGGACAGTGGAGCTACTAGGTATCCAAACCAAAGAAATAGTTATTCAGGACAACAGCAAGAAATATACAGGAATAAACCTCCTTACAATCAGCCTTCCCCTTCTAACAACAGGGGGCAGGACAAATATTCTTCAAATAAAATATCAGATAATAGCTCAAAGAAAAGTAATGAAAATGTCACCAGTAGTAACAAAACAAACAACCCAAAACAAAGTGAACGAAAGGGTACTAAAAAGTTCATTTAGTCATGAGGCAAACAGTGCGAACCAAACCAGAGAGCTTTTGTTAATGGTGTAAAAGTCAACCCGGAACAATCCCACCTCAGTCGGGAGAGAAAGTTTTAGCCAGATACTGGGAAGATGGGAAGGTGAGCTAAGCTTAGTAATTTGTAAACCATACTTATGTAAGGTGTAGCTGTACATGTAAACCATACTTATGTAAGGTGTAGCTGTACATGTAAGCCATACTTATGTAAGGTGTAGCTGTACATGTAAACCATACCTATGTAAGGTGTAGCTGTACATGTAAACCATTACATATATAATTTCATGTATTCAAAGAAACAGTTTTATGTTAACTGATATAATAACAAATTCTAATATGCACATGCACTGTCATGCACCTGACAATGACATGTACAAGTTCTGCACGCTGACAGTACCTTAAACAATGACGATGTACAAGTTCTGCACTGACAGTACTCCTGAAACAATGATCGCGTACAAGTTCTGCACTGACAGTACTCCTGAAACAATGACACGTACAAGTTCTGCACTGACAGTACTCCTGAAACAATGACACGTACAAGTTCTGCACTGACAGTACTCCTGAAACAATGACACGTACAAGTTCTGCACTGACAGTACTCCTGAAACAATGACAATAAAGTTCATACTGAGTTCTGCACTGACAGTACCTCCTGAAACAATGGCAAGTACAAGTTCTACATTGACAGTACTTCTGAAACACTGAAAACTGTATACTAACTGGTAATAGATACCAGTATTATCCCATAAAAATGTGTTTACAATGGTTTTTTGTTAACTAGAATCTAGCACTGGTCATAATAACTACATTTAGAATATGACCCTGTTCATGATAATCTGTTAATTGTAATCCAGTCCTCTTCATAATAACCAGTTAACTATAACTTACTCTTGTTCATAATAACCTGTTAACTATAATCCAGTCCTCTTCATAACAACCTGTTAACTATAATCTACTCTTGTTCATAATAACCTGTTAACTATAATCTACTCTTGTTCATAATAACCTGTTAACTATAATCTACTCTTGTTCATAATAGCCTGTTAACTATAATCCAGTCCTATTCATAATAACCTGTTAACTATAATCTAATGTTGCTTATAATAAACAGTTATGTATTATCCAGCTCTCTTCATAATAATCTATTAGCTATAATCTACTCTTGTTCATAATAAACTGTTAACTCTAATATAGACGCCTTCATAATAACATGTTTACTATAATGCATTCCTCTTTATAACCTGTTAATTATAATCTCAATTCTTGGAATTTTAACCTTTTTTAAATAATATGTAGATTAAGTTATTTGACCCATATTGTTTGTTAGATGTGGTCATAACCGATTAATATGTCAGTAATGTGATTGTTATAAACACACTGTACTATTAACATGTCATTTTTATTTAAAGAAAAATATTTTTTATGAAACTTTATTAATGAACTCAAGTTTTAACAATATTTTTACAAAACCTTATTTTATTAAGTGTCGTCACTTCTAACTAGTGTCTGTACTTTGTCAGTTTTATAGGGCTGTGGTACATGCTGTTGCACATAATGCTTACACGTGCGTTGTTCAGTTTGTTGACTATGGCAACTATGAAGAAGTTACAATAAGTGATATACAACAAGTTAGCCTTTCAGATTGGGTAAGCAGTCTCAGCAACATACAGTGAAAATCTGCCTTAATCCTTGTCATGTTTCATATTGATAGTTAAGCACAACCTTTATTTTGATTACAAATATTTTGAAGATGTATTGTCATAAATGTTTGTAATTTACTTCTTGTTATGCAGTGTAGCAGAGTTCATAAGGTTTTAAACATAGTTTTCAAAAATTTAACCACTACATTTCATCCAAATTTTTTAAACTTTAACATAAGTGGTTTTAATATTGTTCCATGTTTTGATCACTTATTTTAATTATTTGTACACTGAAAGAGTTCATGCCACTTTGTAAATAAACAAGAAAATGTAATAAGGATTTAATGTATGTTGTAACCAACCTGGTCTCTTGACCTTTATTAACATGTTAGAAAAAGTAATAAGGATTTAATGTTTGTTGTAACCAACCTGGTCTCATGACCTTTGTTAACATGTTAGAAAATGTAATAAGGGTTTTTAATGTATGTTTTAACCAACCTAGCCTCATAACCTATGTTAACATGTTAGAAATTGTAATAAGGGTTTAATATATGTTGTAAGCAACCTGGCCTCATGACCTTCTTAACATGTTAGAAAATGTAATAAGGGTTTAATGTATGTTGTAAACAACCTAGCCTCGTAACCTTTGTTAACATGTTAGAAAATGTAATAAGGATTTAATGTATGTTGTAACCAACCTGGTCTCTTGACCTTTGTTAACATGTTAGAAAATGTAATAAGGGTTTAACGTTATGTTGTAACCAACCTGGTCTCTTGACCTTTGTTAACATGTTAGAAAATGTAATTAGGGTTTAATGTATGTTGTAATCAACCTGGCCTCATGACCTTTGTTAACATGTTAGAAAATGTAATATGGGTTTAATGTATCTTGTAACCAACCTGGCCTCATGACCTTTGTTAACATGTTAGAAAATGTAATAAGGGTTTAATGTATGTTGTAACCAACCTGGCCTCATAACCTTTGTTAAAATGTTAGAAAATGTAATCAGGATTTAATGTATGTTGTAACCAACCTTTGTTAACATGTTAGAAAATGTAATAAGGGTTTAATGTATCTTGTAACCAACCTGGCCTCATGACCTTTGTTAACATGTTAGAAAATGTAATAAGGGTATAATGTATGTTGTAACCAACCTGGCCTCATAACCTTTGTTAAAATGTTAGAAAATGTAATAAGGATTTAATGTATGTTGTAACCAACTTTTGTTAACATGTTAGAAAATGTAATAAGGATTTAATGTATGTTGTAACCAACCTTTGTTAACATGTTAGAAAATGTAATAAGGATTTAATGTGTGTTGTAATCAACCTGGCCTTATGACCTTTGTTAACATGTTAGAAAATGTAATAAGGATTTAACATTATGTTGTAACCAACCTGGTCTCTTGACCTTTGTTAATATGTTAGAAAATGTAATTAGGGTTTAATGTATGTTGTAACCAACCTGGCCTCATGACCTTTGTTAACATGTTAGAAAATCTAATAAGGGTTTAATGTATGTTGTAACCAACCTGGCCTCATGACCTTTGTGACATGTTAGAAAATGTAATAAGGATTTAATGTATGTTGTAACCAACCTAGCCTCGTAACCTTTGTTAACACGTTAGAAAATGTAATAGATAATATGTTGTAACCAACCTGACCTGATGACCTCTGGTAATGAGTACAGTGCTTTCTTTTGGTAAGGTAGAACAAAGAAAATATAGTTATTGTACAGTCTTGCTACTGGAAATGAGCTAGTAATGTATAATGTGAACTGAAGTTTCTCTAGTGTCTTTGTGATGTACAACTACAAGACAGTGGTCAAACATATGTTTATCTGAAGTACATTAATGGTAGAAACATGTTCATCAAAGCTTGTTTTGTATTTTATTGATAAATTGACAGAATTATGAAGATGACAGTTTCCACTGCTTCTTGGTGTGTTGGAAAAGTTTATTTATTGTTTTTCAGGTTAACCTGTGACAGTACTTAATCTTTGCATGGAGTTAAAGCATGTCTTGTAAATGAAGTTGTAAGAATGTTCTCTAGTGGCCTGGAGATGTATTAGTAAATATTAATAACAGCATCTCAACCTTTACATTTATTAACTGAAATATCTTCCTTTTCACTGGTTGAAGTTTGTTGCCACTCCATTTTGAAGTTACTTACAATTAAAGTGATGTATAAGTGTTATCACCTTCCTGGCAGTATTTCTATCACCTTAAAGAATATTTGTTGTTTATTGTAGCTTGGATTTTAGCTGAATTAAAATGAATTTTTTGTACAGAAATAGTTGAATAGTTTCAGTCATACTGCCATATTTTTTACTATAATGGTTTTAACCCTTAAAGAGTAGGAATGTTGTAGGTAGCAGCATTAATTTATGATGGCCACCATTCATAGAAAATTATTATAATATTTATATACAACAGCTTGTGTGATGATACCCACATCAGTTATAAAATTATCCACTCAATTATTTAAAGTATACAATGATTTTCTTTATATTTGCTAAGAGCCTGTGATTTTTCGAGAATATGATTATAAATATTTTGTTTCTCAGGTGGTTTTATTTCTCTCTTTCTGGTTTCATTAACCAGGCCTCTTGGTTCGCTTCTTTCTGACCTCACAGCATGTGATTAACAGACTATTTATGTAACTCAGTTTTCAAAAGAACTACAGGCAGAGGATAAATACTGTTGAATAGAGCAGGCTATAAGCTATGCACATCAGTTTAATGTGAATGAAGTGATGTGAGGAGTAATTTGTTTTTTTGAGAAAGTGACAGGGCCTAGGCTAACTGCGTGTGAAAATAATAATGGAATATAGGAGGAAGTTCAGAAGACTTAGGAATGAACTAAAGAACTACAAACTTTTTATAGTTTACTTAGTGGTTTCTGTTTGTTCCTAGAGGTGTTATATTAAATTATACTTGCTATGGAAATTTTCTTCAGTGATAAGATGTCAGGTAAGCCTTGTTACGTTTACAGAGTGTGATAGGTGAAAACAAAATGTTCGTGTGATTAGAATATTTATTGTGTAAACATTATTGTGAAACGTAGCATATTTAACGCATGCACATAAATAAAATAACTTACAGTTTATTATAATAATAATTATATGTATATAAAGTGATTTTCACCAAGAATGTTGTTAGTAAACTATTTCCAGTTATCCCTAAATAAGAAAGGACTACCTTTCAAAAGTGCTCAGTTTATATGGTTTTATAGTTTTGTCTTATTTTAAACAAAATTATTGTTACACAGTCTGCATCGATGACATGTTAAGTTGTAGAAGATAATAAATCTCTATAAGTTTCCACACAATTTTTTTATGATTTCTAACTGAAAGTGGTCACAACTTAAAATTTCAAGATAAATATATTAATTAATTCCATTGAAGTTTAAACTGATGGATACATAAAACTGAACTTTTTATTTAAAAAAAACTTGAAATTTTCAAATAAAAGCAAATGTTTATTGTGATATTCCAAAAAACTTGTACTGTAAGAAGCAGTAACTCAAATTATATTGGTGACACATAACCAGTATCTAAAGAGATAAATATTTAACTAAGTTTATTTGATACACATCCTAGTAAAACTTGTGAATATTAGATTTTCACCACTTAAGTGTCATCATGCTAAATCTTGTATAGATAAAATTTGTTGTTCTGTCATTAATTGTTGGATAAACAGATATTTCTAAATCTTGTACTAGTATAGATAAAGTTTGTTGTTCTGTCATTAATTGTTGGATAAACAGATATTTCTAAACCTTGTACTAATATAGATAAAGTTTGTTGTTCTGTCATTAATTGTTGGATAAACAGATATTTCTAAACCTTGTACTAATATAGATAAAGTTTGTTGTTCTATCATTGGTTGTTGGATAAACAGATATTTCTAAACCTTGTACTAGTATAGATAAAGTTTGTTGTTCTGTCATTAATTGTTGGATAAACAGATATTTCTAAACCTTGTACTAATATAGATAAAGTTTGTTGTTCTATCATTAGTTGTTGGATAAACAGATATTTCTAAACCTTGTACTAGTATAGATAAAGTTTGTTGTTCTGTCATTAATTGTTGGATAAACAGATATTTCTAAACCTTGTACTAGTATAGATAAAGTTTGTTGTTCTCTCATTAGTTGTTGGATAAACAGATATTTCTAAACCTTGTACTAGTATAGATAAAGTTTGTTGTTCTGTCATTAATTGTTGGATAAACAGATATTTCTAAACCTTGTACTAGTATAGATAAAGTTTGTTGTTCTGTCATTAATTGTTGGATGAACAGATATTTCTAAACCTTGTACTAGTATAGATAAAGTTTGTTGTTCTGTCATTAATTGTTGGATAAACAGATATTTCTAAACCTTGTACTAGTATAGATAAAGTTTGTTGTTCTGTCATTAATTGTTGGATAAACAGATATTTCTAAACCTTGTACTAATATAGATAAAGTTTGTTGTTCTGTCATTAATTGTTGGATAAACAGATATTTCTAAACCTTGTACTAGTATAGATAAAGTTTGTTGTTCTGTCATTAATTGTTGGATAAACAGATATTTCTAAACCTTGTACTAGTATAGATAAAGTTTGTTGTTCTGTCATTAATTGTTGGATAAACAGATATTTCTAAACCTTGTACTAGTATAGATAAAGTTTGTTGTTCTGTCATTAATTGTTGGATAAACAGATATTTCTAAACCTTGTACTAGTATAGATAAAGTTTGTTGTTCTGTCATTAATTGTTGGATAAACAGATATTTCTAAACCTTGTACTAGTATAGATAAAGTTTGTTGTTCTGTCATTAATTGTTGGATAAACAGATATTTCTAAACCTTGTACTAGTATAGATAAAGTTTGTTGTTCTGTCATTAATTGTTGGATAAACAGATATTTCTAAACCTTGTACTAGTATAGATAAAGTTTGTTGTTCTGTCATTAATTGTTGGATAAACAGATATTTCTAAACCTTGTACTAGTATAGATAAAGTTTGTTGTTCTGTCATTAATTGTTGGATAAACAGATATTTCTAAACCTTGTACTAGTATAGATAAAGTTTGTTGTTCTGTCATTAATTGTTGGATAAACAGATATTTCTAAACCTTGTACTAATATAGATAATGTTTGTTCTGTCATTAATTGTTGGATAAACAGATATTTCTAAACCTTGTACTAGTATAGATAAAGTTTGTTGTTCTGTCATTAATTGTTGGATAAACAGATATTTCTAAACCTTGTACTAATATAGATAAAGTTTGTTCTGTCATTAATTGTTGGATAAACAGATATTTCTAAACCTTGTACTAATATAGATAAAGTTTGTTGTTCTGTCATTAATTGTTGGATAAACAGATATTTCTAAACCCTGTACTAATATAGATAAAGTTTGTTGTTCTGTCATTAATTGTTGGATAAACAGATATTTCTAAACCTTGTACTAGTATAGATAAAGTTTGTTGTTCTGTCATTAATTGTTGGATAAACAGATATTTCTAAACCTTGTACTAGTATAGATAAAGTTTGTTCTGTCATTGATTGTTGGATAAACAGATATTTCTAAACCTTGTACTAATATAGATAATGTTTGTTCTGTCATTAATTGTTGGATAAACAGATATTTCTAAACCTTGTACTAGTATAGATAAAGTTTGTTGTTCTGTCATTAATTGTTGGATAAACAGATATTTGTAAACCTTGTACTAGTATAGATAAAGTTTGTTGTTCTGTCATTAATTGTTGGATAAACAGATATTTCTAAACCTTGTACTAATACAGATAAAGTTTGTTCTGTCAATAAATATAAAATATTGTGATTCTTACATGTTTTATATAACGTTAATAAATATAAAATATTATGATTCTTACATGTTTTATATAACATTAATAAATATAAAATATTGTGATTCTTACGTTTTATATAACATTAATAAATATAAAATATTGTGATTCTTACATGTTTTATATAACATTAATAAATATAAAATATTGTGATTCTTACATGTTTTATATAACTGTAGAAAATTCAGTACTTTTAAAAACAATCAGCAGCAAAAGGAGTTTTTTGTACCTTAAATTTAGAAAAATTTATTGAGTACGAAGAATGAAAACTCACGAGATATCTCAGGTTTACTTGAAATTGTTGATCAGTTAAGGTAATAGATAATTTTGTTAATATCAGTACCAGTAACATACCCGAGAGAGGTCTAATGTTTTATTATTTACACAGTAAAATGTGTCAAGGTATATGTTTGTGTGTTTTTGATACTGTACTATAGATGTACTAAGTATTTGATAATGTTTTTTACAGAATTACCACCAGCCTACTGTAGGTCAAACACCCTCTGGCTCAAACTGTCCACCTGCCTTTTCTGGTGATGAAATGGTTCACTTCAACTTTATGGGTACTATTGTGTTTAAGAGAGGGGGGTCCAAACCCGTGGTGAAGCAGACTCCCCATGGAAGTGACAATAACCAAGGAAGGACTATAGACAGGAGTAGACACCAGAATCGACCATCTATGCAGCTTTATCAGTCTACCCAGAGACAAGCTTCAGGTCCTCTCTGAGATCCCCAGTAGGGTCCTGGTGCTGATTCTTTGGTATTCAGGTTAGATAAACTGTTTGGAGTATTTTTGGTACTGTTCTGAACAACTGTTAATGGGAAGAATGAAGCAAGAGATGTATGACTTTAGTAAACTCTGATGGTATTTGTGATTATAAGGACTATAATTCTTTTACTTACATAGATAGATAGATATGTTGTTTGTTACAGATGGTTCAGTTTATTAAATCTGCTGCATCACACTGATGTGATGCTGACAGAATTTGCTTTGAAAACATTTGTAGCTTCTTGTAGATAGGTTTAATATTTGATACAGATGCATTTGGTGATGCAGTTTATTAAAAAATATTGTATTACAATTACTAATGTCTGTTGTTTGTATTTATAATTATTCTCACGACAAAAATAACCAAAAAGCTGTAATTGTTAGCTATCAAGTATTAACATTAAATAAAAGAATAACCTAGCTAATAAATGTTCCATCATGCAGGTTTAATGAAATTAATTATGTTTGAGTAACTTCTCAGACATTGTTGAAGATATAGTGTTCGAGATGTCTTGTTGTTAAACCTGTTTCATTTAATTCTTTTACCTTGTAACTTAGTAATGCGTGTGTGTGTTAGTACATTTTATTAATTGATAACATGCATTAAAAAAACAGATATTATTATTTCCATAGGCCTGCTGTTGTAAACAAACTTTTTTTGTTTTCATCTGCACAGCTTTTGTTTCCTTAAATTAATAGTCTTAATTGTATTGCACATTGCAACAAATCCCACAATGGATTGATAGTGTATTTGACATGTATTTGAAAATACACTTAAGACTGCATTTCAACATTATTCCTCACACAAATTTGATAATTAATAAATCTGACTATATCAAGAAAACCACAATCTACTATAAATAAGTAGATTTGGACCCACACTAGAGTTTGTTAAAATTACGGAAGATATGCTGTGTAATTTACAGAAAAGTCAACACATCAGCCGTGAAAGCGTTACAGTTACTTTCACTTAAGTACCCAGTTCCAGGTCACTTTTACGTCTTACCAAAAATGCTTAAATCCAACAATCCGGGTTTTTCTCTTATTTCTAGCGGCAGTAAGCCTACTTACCTGCTTATGTTGATCACCACATCAAAGATAACCTCACACATGTTAAATTGTATATTAAAGACCCAACACATTTTCTCAACATTGTATCTAACATTAAGAGTAAAGGAAAACTTCCTCCAAACACTATTCTCTGTGTTATGGGTGTTTTCTCTCACACAAACATCCCCATAATGAAGGCCTAAAATACCTAGAATCTTCTCTGCTAAAACTAGACAAACCCAATACTCAAATTATTACAGACTTAACTGTTACTTATACTTTTAACAGTTTTGAATTTAATAATGAATTCTATATTTAAATAAAAGACACAGCAATGGGTACTAAACTATGCCAACATTATTATGGGAGACGAGATGAAAGTGATGGAAAGCTGCAGAGACAAACCAATATTTTGGAGACACAACATTGATGGTTTTTGTTTCATTTGTGTAGGGCATAAAGATTCATTATTGTTAATAGACATGTTAACACCTCCCACAGTTCTATTAAATGTACTCTAGATTACTCCTCTACCCAAAAATTTCTTGGATGTAAACCTAACCTTAAAAGATGGATAAAATATAGTATTTGCATAATTAAAGCTGTCACCCTCCACACATCAAATGCAATATCACATTCAACCAAGCATTAGATTAAAGAAGATATGCTCTGATGGTAATAAATGTGACCATCACATTAATTCTTTGAAACAGACTATGACTGAAAGAGGTTACAAACAAAACACTGTCGCTCAACAACTGGACAAAGTTAACAAGTTACCACATGAATCTGCATTGAAATAATTACCTAAAAACAATTTTCGTGTTTCACTGGTTATCACCAATCATCCAAAACTTAAAAACCTACCTTTATACTAAAGAAACAGTTTTAACCTTCTTCAGATTAATGATTGATAAAAATCACTTTTTACCAAAGTTCCTGTTGTTTCTTTCAGAAAAAATAGAACTATACATTAACACTTCCTTCTAAATTCAACACCAGGTGGAGGTCATCTTTGCGATAGCAAGTGATGCCAAACCTGTAAGCTCATGCAGAAAGTGAACAAATTTTCAGATGAAAACAGCCAAAAAAATTGATAAAGCCATAAACTGCTGTACAATAAATGTTATTCACTAAATCCAGTGCCAAAAATGCAACTTACATTATGTAGGGTGCCCGGCATGGCCAGGTGTGTTAAGATGTTCGACTTGTAATCTGAGGCTCACGGGTTTGAATCCCCCTCACACCAAACATGCTCACCCTTTCAGTTGTGTGGGCATTATAATGTGATAGTTAATCCCACTATTCATTGGTAAAAGAGTTGGCATTGGGTGGTGATGACTAGCTGCCTTCCCTCTTGTCTTACACTGCTAGATGAGGGACAGCTAGAGCAGATAGCCCTCGTGTAGCTTTGCTCGAAATTAAAAAACAATCAAACCATTATATAGGTCAAACCAAAACAATTATATGAGAACATTTCAATAACCACAGAACAACAATAAAAATAAACAACTTCCAGTCACAAAACACTTTAACATACCTTTCTTTAAGACATTAAACTGAGATAAATTGTACATCTAATAGAAACATGGAACTTGAAGTTTACTGGATAGCATTGTTATATACTGTAATGCCAAATGACATTAACAGTATTATCCCTTAACATTATGTTACTTTAAAATATTTTCAAATGTAAATTCATAATGACAATTATTAATATTATTATTGCTGAAATATCTCTACATTGGTATTAATTACTATATATTAGCATGGTTTACTATATATTGTGCCACATTATTATATTTATATTTTCCACCCCCATTTGGAGTTATTTCAGTTTTCATGTTTATTTAATTTTATCATTATATAAATTAGTTAAATATTTTATAACGATTATCACATATAAGTCTTTTATCTTCATTACATACCTCTTTGGCACAAATTAAACTTAGTCACTAACAACTCGGTTATCATTGGCTAGTTCTCAAGAAAACTTGTATTTCACAACCAGTTTACGTTATGCTGACATCCGTTCCTCGTATTTCATTACACATTAAATATAACCCTTATTCTCCTGAAAATAGTGAACTGTTCAAAACCATTCAAGCTTTGGAACTTGTTTAAAACATAACATCATATGTCAACTTCATCGAGAATGTATGAACTACTTACACTGACCCACTTGTTGAAACTGTATACCACACCGACCGATCTATATGAACTACTTGTAACATGGACCAACTTGAAGAAACTACTTACTTCTGACCCACTTCTAATACGTATTGTCTCTCATCCTGTGTAGATTACTTATTGTGACAGTCCTGTACAGTTTACTTCCACTATCACATGTCTGTACTAGTTATTGTCTCCCATCCTATGTAGATTACTTATTGTGACAGTCCTGTATAGTTTACTTCCACTATCACATGTCTGTACTAGTTATTGTCTCCCATCCTGTGTAGATTACTTATTGTGACAGTCCTGTACAGTTTACTTCCACTATCACATGTCTGTACTAGTTATTGTCTCCCATCCTGTGTAGATTACTTATTGTGATAGTCCTGTACAGTTTACTTCCACTATCACATGTCTGTACTAGTTATTGTCTCCCATCCTGTGTAGATTACTTATTGTGACAGTCCTGTACAGTTTACTTCCACTATCACATGTCTGTACTAGTTATTGTCTCCCATCCTGTGTAGATTACTTATTGTGATAGTCCTGTACAGTTTACTTCCACTATCACATGTCTGTACTAGTTATTGTCTTCCATCCTGTGTAGATTACTTATTGTGACAGTCCTGTACAGTTTACTTCCACTATCACATGTCTGTACTAGTTATTGTCTCCCATCCTGTGTAGATTACTTATTGTGATAGTCCTGTACAGTTTACTTCCACTATCACATGTCTGTACTAGTTATTGTCTCCCATCCTGTGTAGATTACTTATTGTGACAGTCCTGTACAGTTTACTTCCACTATCACATGTCTGTACTAGTTATTGTCTCCCATCCTGTGTAGATTACTTATTGTGACAGTCCTGTACAGTTTACTTCCACTATCACATGTCTGTACTAGTTATTGTCTCCCATCCTGTGTAGATTACTTATTGTGACAGTCCTGTACAGTTTACTTCCACTGTCTGTATAATTGTTCCCATATGTTTTACCTTCTAATGAATCCCAGTACATCTAGTATCTGTAAGAGTATCTTTTTTAATTTAATGGAAACAGGGAACATTAGGTAATTTATGTAACATTATTTTACATGTAAGGTTTAAGTATAAAGATGTGTCTTGTTGGGTATTATGTGGTTGTTAACTTGTTAAGGGATGTGTGTGTGTGCATGTGAAAGAAAACGCAAATGCAGTTTTCGACACACACTATCCATCTTCCTTGATTGTTGCCTGGATTTAAGTTAGAGTATTTAATAAACCATACTTTTAGTCTCAAAAGATTTTTTTGTTTGTTAAAGTTCCTTTATCAACTTTAATAAATATGTTTCTTTATCTCTGCTTATGTATCTTTTTCACTTTGGAAAGTCTTCACCATGCTGTCATGTTATACCCATTAACCCTCACTTGTAAATGTCACCTTCACTTTGGAAAGTCTTCACCATGCTGTCATGTTATACCCATTAACCCTCACTTGTAAATGTCACAGGTGATTTTAGTTTAATTCACATTTGAGATAAATGCATTATTTATGGATTAGAATCTAAGTATTAAAATTCTGAATAATCATTCATGTTTCAGAATGGTAAAACAGTCCCTTCAATCAGTTTATGTACCAGACAATATTAACACAGGCCCTTGAATCTGAATATATATATATACAGAATGATAAACAGTCCCTTCAATCAGTTTATGTATCAGACAATATTAACACAGGCCCTTGAATCTGAATATATATATACAGAATGATAAACAGTCCCTTCAATCAGTTTATGTATCAGACAATATTAACACAGGCCCTTGAATCTGAATATATATATACAGAATGATAAACAGGCCCTTCAATCAGTTTATGTATTATACAGAATGTTAAAAGAGACCCTTGAATCAGAATATATATATATACAGAATGATAAACAGGCCCTTCAATCAGTTTATGTATTATACAGAATGATAAACAGGCCCTTCAATCAGTTTATGTATTATACAGAATGTTAAAACAGACCCTTCAATCAATTTACAGACAGTGCTGGACAAAATCTTAAGGCCAATGAACATAAGGAAAAAATTGCATTTTGCATTATTAGACTCAACCATTCATTTGAGTAGAGCTTCGAAAGATGAAAATAAGAAAAGGGAAAATAAAAATAAACGTTTTTAGCATTTAATAGGGAAAATGCGAACACTATGAGATTAGCCTAAATACTAGCTGGTTAAAAGTTTAAGACTATACCAAAAAGAAGTCCTAAACAGGGTAGGAAATGCCCAACAAGAGTAGTGAGTTGCATGGCCATCATTGCGAATAACTTCATACATTTGCTTTCGCATGTTCGATATAAGCATTTGGAACTGGCGTCCATTTCTATAGATTTCCCTTGCCATCCATCCCCAAACATTTTCAATGGGGTTCAGTTCGGGCAAACACGCTGAATGGTCCAAAAGAATCACATTATTTGCCATGAAAAGGTCCTTTGTCCTGCAGGCATTGTGGATTGCAGTGTTGTCCTGCTAAAAGATCCAGTCATTTCCACACAAGCGAGGGCCTTCAGTCAATAAGGATGCTCTCTCCAACATGCCAATGTAGCCAGCTGATGTTTGATGCCCCTGTATAACCTGAAGCTCCATTATTCCATGGAAGGAGAAAGCACCCCAGATCATAATGGATCTTCCTCCACTGTGTCATGTAGAAAGTGTCTCCTGTGAGATATCCTTATCGTCCCAGTAACGTTGGAAGCCATCTGGACCATCCAGGTCAGCTTTTTCTCATTCTCATCAGAGAACAAAACCTTTGCCTACTTTTCTAGTTTGCTGCTTCTCAAGAAAGTGTAACCAAGCTGTTTTGTGGTATGGAAGGAGGTTTGGCCTTTGAAGAAGTTTGTGGTTTTTAAAGCCTTCTCTCTCAGGTGCTATCTTATTGTTTTTGAGCTACATTATGCATCCATAAGGGCCTTAATCTGGTTCGACGATCAGCTGGTGTCTTGCCGGACAACCTGTCAAATCCTCCTGCTCAATGCCAGCAAAAGTTTCTTGTGCCGACCACTTGAAATTATCGTCCATTACCCTAGGGGTCTTTTAAGAAATTTGCAACAGCAGTTTTACTATGCCTGATCTCACAAGTGATGGCACATTGAGAGAGACCTCATTTTTGCAGCTCGACAATTCTGCCACGTTCAAACTCTGTCAACTTTTTAGCCTTTGCCATGATCTTACCCAATGTAACACAGGAGATGTCAGTAGGAGATGTTGACAACACTAATGCTTGAACACAAATTACTTAATTTCATTACATGTTTACCAATTAACGCTTTGTTTCAGTATGGTCTTAAATTTTTGACCAGCTAGTATTTAGGTTAATTTCATAATGTTTGCATTTTCCTTATTAGATGCTATAAAAGTTTTTATTTTCCCTTTTCTTACTTTCATCTCTTGTAACTCTACTCAAATAAGTTGTTGATTTTAACAAAGAAAAATGCATATTTCTTTATATTCATTGGCCATAAGATTGTGGCCAGCAGTGTATTATACAGAATGATAAACAGGCCCTTCAATCATTTTAAATATTATACAGAATGATAGAAAGGCTATTCAATCAATTTACATATTATGCAGAATGATAAACAGCCCCTTCAATCAGTTTGCATATTATGCATAATGATAAACAGGCCCTCCAGTCAGTTTACATATTATACAGAATGATAAACAGGCCCTTTAATCAGTTTACATATTATACAGAAATGATAAACAGACCCTTTAATCAGTTTACATATTATACAGAATGATAAACAGGCCCTTTAATCAGTTTACATATTATACAGAAATGATAAACAGACCCTTTAATCAGTTTACATATTATACAGAAATGATA
Source organism: Tachypleus tridentatus (assembly GCF_004210375.1). Classification (NCBI taxonomy): domain Eukaryota; kingdom Metazoa; phylum Arthropoda; class Merostomata; order Xiphosura; family Limulidae; genus Tachypleus; species Tachypleus tridentatus. The sequence continues at coordinate 127,167,399 of NC_134834.1, read as the reverse complement.
AACAGACCCTTTAATCAGTTTACATATTATACAGAAATGATAAACAGACCCTTTAATCAGTTTACATATTATACAGAATGATTAGACAGGCTCTTCAGTCAGTTTATATATTATACCTGGGTATATTCTCCACACCGAGTACAAATATTTTACTGTTTAATAGAAATTTATCCTGATGTTATTACTACTTATAAAAAATACTCAATATATTCTAGATAATTTGATATTGTCACCCTGCAGTTTAAACAGATTTCTGTGAGACTTGCATCTGTAGAAGATTCTTTAAATGTTCAGTGATGGTATTATCATAAAACTTGTTAAATTGACTAAGAAAATAGTAAAATTAGTGAAGTGTTGTAATGTATATTAAGAAGTGGTTGCAGTAGAACTGGGAATGTAGAGTCCATTGATGCTTGTGTAAGACTATACAACTTGAAGTCTATATTATCTAGCTGTTGAATATTAAATGGAAAATAATCAGTTGATTTTTTAAGAACTGATGGTAAGAAAAACATTTAATTATGATGATGAAATAAAAAATTGTTTAAGCTTTCATAAAGCAAATAAATAAAAATAACAAAACTGGATCATTAATGTTTTCTTCTAGGTCTCACAGTGAAATTATCAACTGAATATTAGTAATGATAGCATCTTTTTATATACAGTGTTATCAAATATTTAACTTTATGAAACATTGCTTAACTTGTTATTTTAACTTAAAAATACTTTAAGGGATTTAAAAAGAAAGAATGAATTTGTAAATTCAGTGTAAGATACACAGTTTATCTAATTACAATGAATTGTGTATCTGTTTTGTAAAATATAAATAGGACAATCCATAATTTGATCCTCTTAGAAAGAAAGTTTTTTTTTTTATTTACCCTGCTTCAGAACAAAGATGTAGCACATGCAAATGTTAGACTAACTTCATTATGATTTATCCATTGTTTTATTGTACTTTGTTTTTAAGTGCAAATAAGCACATTTAGATTAGATTTAAGCTACTCCTTCTGGAGTGAATGTTAAAGTATTTAGATTGACTGTCTTATGGCTTGAAAAGGTGGTTGTTTTTTACTGATTGTTATTGTTTTCTCCACACCTGTATAAATCAAAAATTGTGAGAACTGAAGCAGTCTTTATAAAAAATTAAAGAGTAATTTATACACACATTTCTGTAGATACTTTTTGCAGTTTTTGGTTGTACATTTAATCTCTGATTTGTTTCTATCAGATTCTTGTAATATTTTAGACTGATTTCAGATAAGATCCCAAGAGTGTACTACCATCATGTTTAGTGGTTAACTTCTGAGATTTCCAAAAATTATATATTACTTTAAAAATTGTCTTATACCTCATTAGTACAGGATTTTATTTTTCTCTTTTGAAAACGTTTTGGACACACCCTGATCTTAACACTTATAATCCATCTATAGTTCTCTCTGTAAAAGATTCTTTGAGAAACCTCAAAACCCAAGTCATTGTTTAGTTTAATACAGATAAGAACAAGTCAGTTCATTCTCTACTAATTTTATTACATTTGACATCCAGATATTGGTTCCAGTAACTGTGTATGTTGTACGATTACCAAACATTTCTCTTGGTTTCAGGTCTAGTAGAATGTTACCAGTGGTAGAACAAGATGCTTCACTAGAGCTGCCTGGATAGTTTTCAAGAGTAGAAATGACATGAATTAGTTCTAACAATGTTTTTAAGAACTACACAAGTAATGATAGCTTAACTTGTACTACACTCTAGCATTATATTTTCCTTCAGTTAAAAGCATAGAAGTTTTAGTTAAAATGGTTATCAGAAGTTTTGACACAACCTTAGAGTATATCCAGACATTTACATTTAGTAGTGAAAATGGTAAAGCCATTTATTTACTTGGTTTCTTAGGGTTTAACATTGTCTTTATGAATTACTGAACAAAAAACATCACATAATCATATTGCCTGTTTTATCTCTACATGTACACAGTATGTTTATGTTCTGTTTTTTTTACAAGATAATAAGTTATATGTCAATAGCAATTTGTGCTATAGAATAGTTAAACAGGTAGGAAATGAAACATAAATAAATTTGTTGCACAAATTGTGACAGGTAGTTTTAAATCTAAGTAGATGGGTTAGATATTGATAAACCAAACATTAGTTAATATTGAATAAAAACAAAGTTTTATCCATCGTTGTTTGTCATATTTTTCTGGGGAACATGAGTTTTAAAGTATTGTATTCACACACTGAATTTATAACGTATTTATTAGTGTCTTTGTTTCCTTCAACTAAGTTAAGTGCCTTTTCTTAAAAGCAGCAGTATTTATTTTAACAGGGATACATTTTAAAACTAAGTTCATTCCTTTATATACACGATTCTTTAAATAACAGGTATGTTATATATATTATATATTATCTATCCAGATGTTTGTTGATGAAATTTAAACACACAGCAATAAAATTCCACAAATTTGTTTTGATGTCTGTTGTCTTTACCTTCCTTTTAGTGTCTTGATCAGTTTATTATATTTGGGTTTCAGGTAACAGTAGTTAACTCATGCTAAATAAAAGTAATTTTAAACAACTTATACATTTTATTTACTTCTAGATTACACAACAAGGGTGGATATTAACATCTGTACATATTGAAACATAAAAATTACATTATGTGAACTTAAACATGGAAATCTCACATATTTAAAAAATAATAATAATTACACACTTGACTAGCAACCCAAAGAATAAACTTGTTTGGTATAAAACTGTATCTTTAGAGTGAAAGTTCTTTGATCCACAGCTTAGACAAAACACAACAAACCAGCACACAACAGACAAACAGCGGTGAAGAGGAAACCGAGTCTCCTTGGTTCCAATCATCATCAACTCCTGGAAAAGATCAAAACTGAAATTTCACACTTTTTTTTTATTATAACACAAAAACTCTTAAAACCTAGTCTAACTGTATAAAGTATGAATGTTAAGGTCTTCATTCACTGTTAAGTAATAGTACTTATCTTTGTCATCAAAAAAGTCTCTCTACAAATTAGTATTAATCAATTGGTTAAATAAAATTAGTGAATCGAGCCTGTATCTTGATTCTGTTTGATTATCCTAACTTAGAATAATGTATACAAATTTATAATTAATATGACTAAAAATCTGAGTTTGTAAATTGACACATTGCACTGTAGGTAATCAAACCACGTATACCTGAACATGGCACTAGTGTATTTTTGCACATTATTTTGAACTTGTTAGTATGAAAGAACTAAAAAATTAGTATAACAAATGTCACTGAATGATATGTTTACTAACACAAATTGTGTATATTACATGACAAGTAATTTTGAATATAGAACCAGCAGGCCACATGACAAACACAGTCTGACATAAAGTGATAGTTGAAGGGAATAAATTAGAATTCAATTATTGTATTTTATAATTAATGTCAGCCCACCAGAAGTAGATCACTTGTGGGGAAGGATATATAAACCTCTCTGGTGTAAAAAAACATTATAGGCTTAGGTCACTGATTACCAAAATGGATCAAGTTTGGCTAGGACTCTCCACAAAAAGACCAGCAGCAACTTTCTGAAGTCATGATAAGCAAATGGAGTATCTTTAAATTAGTGAGAATCCACAAACACAAAGGTCAGTGGCAAAAGTCATCCACAAGCAGCAGAACATCTTTACAACTGTTGCATATCTCAAGCAGCAAAAGAATGCAACAGGTAATGGCTGATGTTCCATACAAAGGCATACTGTAAAGTCATCAGATGTAGCACCCTATGGATTCCTGATTGATTGGTCTCTTGAAATGGATGATGGAAAAATGGTCATCCTTATATGCTGACAAGTGTGCAGGAATCACTGTTATCTTTTGACATGAAAGCTTTAACATGGAGAATTATGCAGTGGAAACCAGACATGGAAACTTAACTGTATCAATGTCACCACTCCCGAAATATCAAGTTCATATAATGCACTCAGTCTCTGTATAATAAATACATTCAGTACGTTATGTTAAAAAGTAATGAATAACTATTAACAGTAATTCAGAGAAAGAAAAAAAACCTAAAAATATATTAATTTTCATAACATTTTCCAACAATCTCTGAAAATAATCATCATAGTTTGACTAAAACATAAGTAATTATCACCCTAGCAATAATAGGAAGAAAAATATTTTGATAATTAAGATATTAATTTCTATGTATCCAATTATTTTAAGATTTATTCACTGTGCTGGAATCTATTCTCAATTTTGTTTGTTAATAAAATCAGTTCAAGGTTATTGAAGAATTTTACCAAGTTTTTAAGTCTCTTGAAATGTCTGTAGTATACTGCTAAACTTTAAAAACTAATATAATTCTTAGATTCTTAAAGTTTTGTAAAAAACATTTTGTACACGTTGTTTATATGCTTAAAAAAGAATTACTAGTCAAAATGTAATTGTTATAGCATGTAATCTGTATATCCTTATGGTGATAACTTACTCATAGGATTTGCTTGTAGTCTGTATATTTTTCCTGAGCTCACATTGTTCCTCAGATCTGATGTAGTCAATACCAGAATTTCACCTATCAAAAAAATTAAATGTTTTGTAACATACATACAGTTAGTAAATATAATAATTTGAAAAAAGCATTGTGCAGAGAATTAAAACTACAGGCAAAGCATACTGATGAAATGTGTCATACGGGCCTTCAACAAAGTGTACTGATAAAATGTGTCATACAGCTCCTTAACAAAGCATGCTGATGAAATGTGTCATACAGCTCCTTAACAAAACATGCTGATGAAATGTGTCGTTCGGGTCTTCAACAAAGTGTACTGATGAAATGTGTCATACAGCTCCTTAACAAAGCATGCTGATGAAATGTGTCATACAGCTCCTTAACAAAACATGCTGATGAAATGTGTCGTTCGGGTCTTCAACAAAGTGTACTGATGAAATGTGTCATACAGCTCCTTAACAAAGCATGCTGGTGAAATGTGTCATACAGCTCCTTAACAAAACATGCTGATGAAATGTGTCGTTGGTCTTCAACAAAGTGTACTGATGAAATGTGTCATACAGCTCCTTAACAAAGCATGCTGATGAAATGTGTCGTACGGGTATTCAACAAAGTGTACTGGTGAAATGTGTCATACAGCTCCTTAACAAAGCATGCTGGTGAAGTGTGTAGTACGGGTATTCAACAAAGTGTACTGATGAAATGTGTCATACAGCTCCTTAACAAAGCATGGTGATGAAATCTGTCGTACGGGTCTTCAACAAAGTGTACTGATGAAATGTGTCACACAGCTCCTTAACAAAACTTGCTGATGAAATGTGTCGTACGGGTCTTCAACAAAGTGTACTGATGAAATGTGTCATACAGCTCCTTAACAAAGCATGCTAATGAAATGTGTCGTACGGGTGTTCAACAAAGTGTACTGATGAAATGTGTCATACAGCTCCTTAACAAAGCATGCTGGTGAAGTGTGTAGTACGGGTATTCAACAAAGTACTGATGAAATGTGTCATACAGCTCCTTAACAAAGCATGCTGATGAAATGTGTCGTACGGGTATTCAACAAAGTGTACTGGTGAAATGTGTCATACAGCTCCTTAACAAAGCATGCTGGTGAAGTGTGTAGTACGGGTATTCAACAAAGTGTACTGATGAAATGTGTCATACAGCTCCTTAACAAAGCATGCTGATGAAATGTGTCGTACGGGTCTTCAACAAAGTGTACTGATGAAATGTGTCATACAGCTCCTTAACAAAGCATGCTGATGAAATGTGTCGTACGGGTCTTCAACAAAGTGTACTGATGAAATGTGTCGTACGGGTCTTCAACAAAGTGTACTGGTGAAATGTGTCATACAGTTCCTTAACAAAGCATGCTGATGAAATGTGTCGTACAGGTCTTCAACAAAGTGTACTGATGAAATGTGTCATACAGCTCCTTAACAAAGCATGCTGATGAAATGTGTCGTACAGGTATTCAACAAAGTGTACTGGTGAAATGTGTCATATGGGTCCTCAACAAAGCATACTGGTGAAACGTATCATAAAGTTTCTCTTTTATTCAGGACTTAATAAAAACAATGATAACCTCCATGAGAAAGATACAACTTTTTAATACTATTATGTTTGGCAAAGAAAAAAAAAAAAAGAGATTTGCCAATGACATGTGTTGCACAGTGTTCCGTTCAAACAAAGAATTATTTTATGTTTCAACCATTCACAACAGTGTCTTAACCCTACTGCTTCATACAATCCTTTGTCAGTAAAGAATCATTCACAACAGTGTCTTAACCCTACTGCTTCATACAATCCTTTGTCAGTAAAGAATCATTCACAACAGTGTCTTAACCCTACTGCTTCATACAATCCTTTGTCAGTAAAGAATCATTCACAACAGTGTCTTAACCCTACTGCTTCATACAATCCTTTGTCAGTAAAGAATCATTCACAACAGTGTCTTAACCCTACTGCTTCATACAATCCTTTGTCAGTAAAGAATCATTCACAACAGTGTCTTAACCCTACTGCTTCATACAATCCTTTGTCAGTAAAGAATCATTCACAACAGTGTCTTAACCCTACTGCTTCATACAATCCTTTGTCAGTAAAGAATCATTCACAACAGTGTCTTAACCCTACTGCTTCATACAATCCTTTGTCAGTAAAGAATCATTCACAACAGTGTCTTAACCCTACTGCTTCATACAATCCTTTGTCAGTAAAGAATCATTCACAACAGTGTCTTAACCCTACTGCTTCATACAATCCTTTGTCAGTAAAGAATCATTCACAACAGTGTCTTAACCCTACTGCTTCATACAATCCTTTGTCAGTAAAGAATCATTCACAACAGTGTCTTAACCCTACTGCTTCCTACAATCCTTTGTCAGTAAAGAATCATTCACAACAGTGTCTTAACCCTACTGCTTCCTACAATCCTTTGTCGGTAAAGAATCATTCACAACAGTGTCTTAACCCTACTGCTTCATACAATCCTTTGTCAGTAAAGAATCATTCACAACAGTGTCTTAACCCTACTGCTTCCTACAATCCTTTGTCAGTAAAGAATCATTCACAACAGTGTCTTAACCCTACTGCTTCCTACAATCCTTTGTCAGTAAAGAATCATTCACAACAGTGTCTTAACCCTACTGCTTCCTACAATCCTTTGTCAGTAAAGAATCATTCACAACAGTGTCTTAACCCTACTGCTTCATACAATCCTTTGTCAGTAAAGAATCATTCACAACAGTGTCTTAACCCTACTGCTTCATACAATCCTTTGTCAGTAAAGAATCATTCACAACAGTGTCTTAACCCTACTGCTTCCTACAATCCTTTGTCAGTAAAGAATCATTCACAACAGTGTCTTAACCCTACTGCTTCCTACAATCCTTTGTCAGTAAAGAATCATTCACAACAGTGTCTTAACCCTACTGCTTCATACAATCCTTTGTCAGTAAAGAATCATTCACAACAGTGTCTTAACCCTACTGCTTCATACAATCCTTTGTCAGTAAAGAATCATTCACAACAGTGTCTTAACCCTACTGCTTCCTACAATCCTTTGTCAGTAAAGAATCATTCACAACAGTGTCTTAACCCTACTGCTTCATACAATCCTTTGTCGGTAAAGAATCATTCACAACAGTGTCTTAACCCTACTGCTTCATACAATCCTTTGTCAGTAAAGAATCATTCACAACAGTGTCTTAACCCTACTGCTTCATACAATCCTTTGTCAGTAAAGAATCATTCACAACAGTGTCTTAACCCTACTGCTTCATACAATCCTTTGTCAGTAAAGAATCATTCACAACAGTGTCTTAACCCTACTGCTTCATACAATCCTTTGTCAGTAAAGAATCATTCACAACAGTGTCTTAACCCTACTGCTTCCTACAATCCTTTGTCAGTAAAGAATCATTCACAACAGTGTCTTAACCCTACTGCTTCCTACAATCCTTTGTCAGTAAAGAATCATTCACAACAGTGTCTTAACCCTACTGCTTCATACAATCCTTTGTCAGTAAAGAATCATTCACAACAGTGTCTTAACCCTACTGCTTCATACAATCCTTTGTCAGTAAAGAATCTTTGTTTATTTCATCTTCATATCATGTCTTCTCTTTCTCCTCCAACTGTTACAAATTGTGACCTCACATTTCATTTCCAGTTGTTGCTAAACATTGCAGGCTTAGCCTAGTAGATAGCATCCTAGAACTGTGAGATCATAGGTGTACTATAAGAGTTAGGGTCAATTTGTACTATTCCATCAAACAAAAAGTTGGTACTGTGACTAGCTGTCTTCCTTCTACTGTATTGTTTTGAAACTAAGAATGGATATGTGCAGATTGCTAGCTCTCTTCCTTATACTCTATCAGTTCTAAACTACGAATGGATATGTGCAGATTGCTAACTGTCTTCCTTCTACTCTATCAGTGCTAAACTAAAAATGGATATGTGCAGATAGCTAGCTGTCTTCCTTATACTCTATCAGTTCTAAACTATGAATGAATATGTGCCGATAGCTAGCTGTCTTCCTTCTACTCTATCAGTTCTAAACTAAGAATGGATATGTGCAGATAGCTAACTGTCTTCCTTCTACTCTATCAGTTCTAAACTAAGAATGGATATGTGCAGATTGCTAACTGTCTTCCTTCTACACTATCAGTGCTAAACTAAAAATGAATATGTGCAGATAGCTAGCTGTCTTCCTTCTACTCTATCAGTGCTAAACTAAGAATGGATATATGCATATAGCTAGCTGTCTTCCATCTACTCTATCAGTTCTAAACTAAAAATGGATATGTGCAGATAGCTAGCTGTCTTCCTTCTACTCTATCAGTTCTAAACTAAGAATGGATATGTGCAGATAGCTAACTGTCTTCCTTCTACTCTATCAGTTCTAAACTAAGAATGAATATGTGCAGATTGCTAGCTGTCTTCCTTATACTCTATGAGTTCTAAACTAAAAATGGATATGTGCAGATTGCTAGCTGTCTTCCTTCTACTCTATCAGTGCTAAACTAAGAATGGATATGTGCAGATAGCTAGCTGTCTTCCTTCTACTCTATCAGTTCTAAACTAAGAATGAATATGTGCAGATTGCTAGCTGTCTTCCTTATACTCTATGAGTTCTAAACTAAAAATGGATATGTGCAGATTGCTAGCTGTCTTCCTTCTACTCTATCAGTGCTAAACTAAGAATGGATATGTGCAGATAGCTAGCTGTCTTCCTTCTACTCTATCAGTTCTAAACTAAAAATGGATATGTGCAGATAGCTAGCTGTCTTCCTTCTACTCTATCAGTTCTAAACTAAGAATGGATATGTGCAGATAGCTAGCTGTCTTCCTTCTACTCTATCAGTTCTAAACTAAGAATGGATATGTGCAGATAGCTAGCTGTCTTCCTTCTACTCTATCAGTGCTAAACTAAGAATGGATATGTGCAGATAGCTAGCTGTCTTCCTTATACTCTATCAGTTCTAAACTATGAATGAATATGTGGAGATAGCTAGCTGTCTTCCTTCTACTCTATCAGTTCTACACTAAGAATGGATATGTGCAGATTGCTGTCTTCCTTCTACTCTATCAGTTCTAAACTAAGAATGGATATGTGCAGATTGCTAGCTGTCTTCCTTATACTCTATCAGTTCTAAACTAAAATGGATATGTGCAGATAGCTAGCTGTCTTCCTTCTACTCTATCAGTTCTAAACTAAGAATGGATATGTGCAGATAGCTAGCTGTCTTCCTTCTACTCTATCAGTTCTAAACTAAGAATGGATATGTGCAGATAGCTAGCTGTCTTCCTTCTACTCTATCAGTGCTAATCTAAGAATGGATATGTGCAGATAGCTAGCTGTCTTCCTTATACTCTATCAGTTCTAAACTATGAATGAATATGTGCCGATAGCTAGCTGTCTTCCTTCTACTCTATCAGTTCTACACTAAGAATGGATATGTGCAGATTGCTGTCTTCCTTATACTCTATCAGTTCTAAACTAAGAATGGGCATGTGCAGATAGCTAGCTGTCTTCCTTATACTCTATCAGTTCTAAACTAAGAATGGATATGTGCAGATAGCTAACTGTCTTCCTTCTACTCTATCAGTTCTAAACTAAGAATGAATATGTGCAGATTGCTAGCTGTCTTCCTTATACTCTATGAGTTCTAAACTAAAAATGGATATGTGCAGATTGCTAGCTGTCTTCCTTATACTCTATCAGTGCTAAACTATGAATGGATATGTGCAGATTGCTAGCTGTCTTCCTTCTACTCTATCAGTGCTAAACTAAGAATGGATATGTGCAGATAGCTAGCTGTCTTCCTTCTACTCTATCAGTTCTAAACTAAAAATGGATATGTGCAGATAGCTAGCTGTCTTCCTTCTACTCTATCAGTTCTAAACTAAGAATGGATATGTGCAGATAGCTAGCTGTCTTCCTTCTACTCTATCAGTTCTAAACTAAGAATGGATATGTGCAGATAGCTAGCTGTCTTCCTTCTACTCTATCAGTGCTAAACTAAGAATGGATATGTGCAGATAGCTAGCTGTCTTCCTTATACTCTATCAGTTCTAAACTATGAATGAATATGTGGAGATAGCTAGCTGTCTTCCTTCTACTCTATCAGTTCTACACTAAGAATGGATATGTGCAGATTGCTGTCTTCCTTCTACTCTATCAGTTCTAAACTAAGAATGGATATGTGCAGATTGCTAGCTGTCTTCCTTATACTCTATCAGTTCTAAACTAAAATGGATATGTGCAGATAGCTAGCTGTCTTCCCTTCTACTCTATCAGTTCTAAACTAAGAATGGATATGTGCAGATAGCTAGCTGTCTTCCTTCTACTCTATCAGTTCTAAACTAAGAATGGATATGTGCAGATAGCTAGCTGTCTTCCTTCTACTCTATCAGTGCTAATCTAAGAATGGATATGTGCAGATAGCTAGCTGTCTTCCTTATACTCTATCAGTTCTAAACTATGAATGAATATGTGCCGATAGCTAGCTGTCTTCCTTCTACTCTATCAGTTCTACACTAAGAATGGATATGTGCAGATTGCTGTCTTCCTTATACTCTATCAGTTCTAAACTAAGAATGGATATGTGCAGATTGCTAGCTGTCTTCCTTATACTCTATCAGTTCTAAACTAAAATGGATATGTGCAGATAGCTAGCTGTCTTCCTTCTACTCTATCAGTTCTAAACTAAGAATGGATATGTGCAGATAGCTAGCTGTCTTCCTTCTACTCTATCAGTTCTACACTAAGAATGGATATGTGCAGATTGCTGTCTTCCTTCTACTCTATCAGTTCTAAACTAAGAATGGATATGTGCAGATAGCTAGCTGTCTTCCTTATACTCTATCAGTTCTAAACTATGAATGAATATGTGCCGATAGCTAGCTGTCTTCCTTCTACTCTATCAGTTCTACACTAAGAATGGATATGTGCAGATTGCTGTCTTCCTTATACTCTATCAGTTCTAAACTAAGAATGGGCATGTGCAGATAGCTAGCTGTCTTCCTTCTACTCTATCAGTTCTAAACTAAGAATGAATATGTGCAGATTGCTAGCTGTCTTCCTTATACTCTATCAGTTCTAAACTATGAATGAATATGTGCAGATTGCTAGCTGTCTTCCTTATACTCTATCAGTTCTAAACTAAGAATGGATATGTGCAGATAGCTAGCTGTCTTCCTTATACTCTATCAGTTCTAAACTATGAATGAATATGTGCAGATAGCTAGCTGTCTTCCTTCTACTCTATCAGTTCTACACTAAGAATGGATATGTGCAGATTGCTGTCTTCCTTCTACTCTATCAGTTCTAAACTAAGAATGGATATGTGCAGATTGCTAGCTGTCTTCCTTATACTCTATTAGTTCTAAACTAAAATGGATATGTGCAGATAGCTAGCTGTCTTCCTTCTACTCTATCAGTTCTAAACTAAGAATGGATATGTGCAGATAGCTAGCTGTCTTCCTTCTACTCTATCAGTTCTAAACTAAGAATGGATATGTGCAGATAGCTAGCTGTCTTCCTTCTACTCTATCAGTTCTACACTAAGAATGGATATGTGCAGATTGCTGTCTTCCTTCTACTCTATCAGTTCTAAACTAAGAATGGATATGTGCAGATTGCTAGCTGTCTTCCTTATACTCTATCAGTTCTAAACTAAAATGGATATGTGCAGATAGCTAGCTGTCTTCCTTCTACTCTATCAGTTCTAAACTAAGAATGGATATGTGCAGATAGCTAGCTGTCTTCCTTCTACTCTATCAGTTCTAAACTAAGAATGGATATGTGCAGATAGCTAGCTGTCTTCCTTCTACTCTATCAGTGCTAATCTAAGAATGGATATGTGCAGATAGCTAGCTGTCTTCCTTATACTCTATCAGTTCTAAACTATGAATGAATATGTGCCGATAGCTAGCTGTCTTCCTTCTACTCTATCAGTTCTACACTAAGAATGGATATGTGCAGATTGCTGTCTTCCTTCTACTCTATCAGTTCTAAACTAAGAATGGATATGTGCAGATAGCTAGCTGTCTTCCTTATACTCTATCAGTTCTAAACTATGAATGAATATGTGCCGATAGCTAGCTGTCTTCCTTCTACTCTATCAGTTCTACACTAAGAATGGATATGTGCAGATTGCTGTCTTCCTTATACTCTATCAGTTCTACACTAAGAATGGATATGTGCAGATTGCTGTCTTCCTTCTACTCTATCAGTTCTAAACTAAGAATGGGTATGTGCAGATAGCTAGCTGTCTTCCTTCTACTCTATCAGTTCTAAACTAAGAATGGATATGTGCAGATAGCTAGCTGTCTTCCTTCTACTCTATCAGTTCTACACTAAGAATGGATATGTGCAGATTGCTGTCTTCCTTCTACTCTATCAGTTCTAAACTAAGAATGGATATGTGCAGATTGCTAGCTGTCTTCCTTATACTCTTATCAGTTCTAAACTAAAAATGGATATGTGCAGATAGCTAGCTGTCTTCCTTCTACTCTATCAGTTCTAAACTAAGAATGGATATGTGCAGATAGCTAGCTGTCTTCCTTCTACTCTATCAGTTCTAAACTAAGAATGGATATGTGCAGATAGCTAGCTGTCTTCCTTCTACTCTATCAGTGCTAATCTAAGAATGGATATGTGCAGATAGCTAGCTGTCTTCCTTATACTCTATCAGTTCTAAACTATGAATGAATATGTGCCGATAGCTAGCTGTCTTCCTTCTACTCTATCAGTTCTACACTAAGAATGGATATGTGCAGATTGCTGTCTTCCTTCTACTCTATCAGTTCTAAACTAAGAATGGATATGTGCAGATTGCTAGCTGTCTTCCTTATACTCTATCAGTTCTAAACTAAAATGGATATGTGCAGATAGCTAGCTGTCTTCCTTCTACTCTATCAGTTCTAAACTAAGAATGGATATGTGCAGATAGCTAGCTGTCTTCCTTCTACTCTATCAGTTCTAAACTAAGAATGGATATGTGCAGATAGCTAGCTGTCTTCCTTCTACTCTATCAGTGCTAATCTAAGAATGGATATGTGCAGATAGCTAGCTGTCTTCCTTATACTCTATCAGTTCTAAACTATGAATGAATATGTGCGATAGCTAGCTGTCTTCCTTCTACTCTATCAGTTCTACACTAAGAATGGATATGTGCAGATTGCTGTCTTCCTTCTACTCTATCAGTTCTAAACTAAGAATGGATATGTGCAGATAGCTAGCTGTCTTCCTTATACTCTATCAGTTCTAAACTATGAATGAATATGTGCCGATAGCTAGCTGTCTTCCTTCTACTCTATCAGTTCTACACTAAGAATGGATATGTGCAGATTGCTGTCTTCCTTATACTCTATCAGTTCTACACTAAGAATGGATATGTGCAGATTGCTGTCTTCCTTCTACTCTATCAGTTCTAAACTAAGAATGGGTATGTGCAGATAGCTAGCTGTCTTCCTTCTACTCTATCAGTTCTAAACTAAGAATGGATATGTGCAGATAGCTAGCTGTCTTCCTTCTACTCTATCAGTTCTACACTAAGAATGGATATGTGCAGATTGCTGTCTTCCTTCTACTCTATCAGTTCTAAACTAAGAATGGATATGTGCAGATTGCTAGCTGTCTTCCTTATACTCTTATCAGTTCTAAACTAAAATGGATATGTGCAGATAGCTAGCTGTCTTCCTTCTACTCTATCAGTTCTAAACTAAGAATGGATATGTGCAGATAGCTAGCTGTCTTCCTTCTACTCTATCAGTTCTAAACTAAGAATGGATATGTGCAGATAGCTAGCTGTCTTCCTTCTACTCTATCAGTGCTAATCTAAGAATGGATATGTGCAGATAGCTAGCTGTCTTCCTTATACTCTATCAGTTCTAAACTATGAATGAATATGTGCCGATAGCTAGCTGTCTTCCTTCTACTCTATCAGTTCTACACTAAGAATGGATATGTGCAGATTGCTGTCTTCCTTCTACTCTATCAGTTCTAAACTAAGAATGGATATGTGCAGATAGCTAGCTGTCTTCCTTATACTCTATCAGTTCTAAACTATGAATGAATATGTGCCGATAGCTAGCTGTCTTCCTTCTACTCTATCAGTTCTACACTAAGAATGGATATGTGCAGATTGCTGTCTTCCTTATACTCTATCAGTTCTACACTAAGAATGGATATGTGCAGATTGCTGTCTTCCTTCTACTCTATCAGTTCTAAACTAAGAATGGGTATGTGCAGATTGCTAACTGTCTTCCTTCTACTCTATCAGTGCTAACCTAAGAATGGATATGTGCAGATTGCTAGCTGTCTTCCTTATACTCTATCAGTGCTAAACTAAGAATGAATATGTGCAGATAGCTAACTGTCTTCCTTATACTCTATCAGTTCTAAACTAAGAATGGGTATGTGCAGATAGCTAGCTGCCTTCCTTATACTCTATCAGTTCTAAACTAAGAATGAATATGTGCAGATTGCTAGCTGTCTTCCTTATACTCTATCAGTTCTAAACTATGAATGAATATGTGCAGATTGGTAACTGTCTTCCTTCTACTCTATCAGTTCTAAACTAAGAATGAATATGTGCAGATTGCTAACTGTCTTCCTTCTACTTTATCGATTCTAAACTAAGAATGGATATGTGCAGATAGCATTGCATGAAAATTCATTCTTATATAATTTTCTTATTGAATACAACTGTGTTCACATGTCTTATGTTTGGTGGCAGCTTCGTAAATTTTGAAACATTGTGTTTTTAAAGTTAAAGTTTGACGCTAGGAATATTTATCTCATGCTCTGTCAGAACAAACAATTTAATATGTATTACTTCTGGACTTTAGTTATACACAAGTTTCTCTGAGGCATAGTTGATTCAACTTATTGTACATCACTTAACTAATTTCATCTCAGCTTGTTCTCTACATTGCCAGTTATTTGATATGGAAGAGTAAATTGAAGTTGAACATCTGATCAAACATGACACTTGTCTTGTGGACGTTATAGAAAACAGTTATACTAAGTCAGCTTCTACTGTTTTGGGGTTTGTTGTTTCATGAAAGAAGTGAGTACATATAGTACACTACACTAGTTCTGCTACCTGATCCTAGGGCTGTAAAGACGCAAGTTTTCACCTTTAGCAATGTTTAGTCTAACGACTGAAACCTTCATACCAACAGTGATTAACTTAAAACTTGAAAAGCTTTTATAAAGTTCGTTCCGAGCGACATTATATATGAATAGGCAATTCTTTTTCTCAGTTGACATCAGTAAAGAACCAATAAATTATTAATCTCTTTAAGGTATTTTTCTTTTTACCCATCTGGGGCTGCAATTAGATATGTATTGTCCTCAGGTAAAATTGGATATTCAGGGAATATGGATACAAATAGTTATTGAATCACTATCAATTCCAGTACAACTAAAACAACTCTTTTACTAGAAGAAAACGAAAATACTTTTAACAATATAAACAATGACATATGATCTTTAAAGTTCTTATTGGCTTATAAAATAACAACTGAGGCCAAGAATATACTTCTTTCAATGAGTCCTCTGACTTAAGGAAGAAAATTCTTACCTGAAAGTGATATCTATGATTATAACTATACACAAGTTCAGCCCTGGCTAATAATTCTTAGAACTCAACACATACACTTCAGTGGACTGATGTTATTGTCAAAACTGGGAAGTAATGACTGCTGTGCGCCTACCAACAACCACACATTTTAAGTAAGCCAGACAACGTTGTGAGAAAAGAAAATGAATTAAATGTTTATTCTGTGCACTGTCCAGAAAAGTTGCGTCTCTTCAAGCGGTCTGTTTTGACAGCGTAAGGCCTAAGTTTACACATTTGCAGATGGGACCTGGAAAATTTAAGTACAGAAAACTTGTACCGAATTTTAAAACATTTGCATGAACTTATTTGAATAAAAATGCTTCTGTGTTGTGACAGACTAGTAGCTATAACGTGTGTATATTATAGTTGGTCAATATAGTACTGTCACACATCACTTTAGAAATGAAGTTGAAATGTAGGTTGATGTTATGTGTACAAAAACTACAAGTCAGAAGTCAACTAAAATATAAATATATACATTGGCTTAACAAGGTAATCGAAATATGTTTAAGAAACGAGCACACAAAACGTTAAACATAAAATTTTATTATTTTAGCTGTTATTAGTGAGCATATTCAGTTTTGAAACAAGCGACAAATAACTTTCTTACCATTTCTATCAGCCTCTAAGCCTAATATAAACTTCTGAGAGAAACTCTTGTTACAGTGTTTGTTATTCTTTTCTCTCACACAAAGATTTCCTGCTGTCCATTCCTTGTTCTCTTCCTTTAAGTAATGTAGCGATCTAAAAGCAATTAAAATTTTTAAATACACCATTTCAAATCCGGATCAATCAAGTTTAAAACATATCACAAACTTGTTTCTTATTATTATACTTGTATGACTCCACTGGACTAATTGTGTTCGTGCTCACTACCACAGAAACATGAGAAGGACAATCCTCACATTACGCCTCAACTAGAGTTTTACCATACACAGCAAACCGCTGTGCTTATGTGGTAACCTAATAACAAGCCGGTAAAGCACAGACTAGGCCAGCCAAATATTAGTTGATAGTTTCTGAAATTGCTAAGAGAAAACAACAAATATGGGGGGGGGGATAACACACCTAATTAACTTTAAAAAATATTATACTTTCTTAGACATACTGCACATTTTCTACTTGACTGCTAATATTAAAAATGCGATTGTTCGTGTTCTAAGTTATAGTTTTAATGTTTCAACTTAGGTTTAAACTAGAGGGCGCATAACGTTAAGTTTACCCTAGGATACCCACAACATTGGGAAAAGTATGCAAGACGTTTGGGTTCGACTTTAACACTACTTACAAATAAATTTATTAAAATCAACGGGAATCACTAACTCGAGGACAACCGATATTCAAAAACACAAATTTTAATTCAATTTACTAAGATACTCGGCTACATTTTGAAAAGTTTTGATACTAAAACTAATAAAATATTCGTCTGTGAGCGTAACTGTTCATTCAGTAAACCTTTACTAACTTCCGTCAAATCTTTTAATACAACAAACGATTATCTATTGCTACATCACATGAAATACGTTCAGACATTATTTACTTTATCAGTTCTACTTAACATTGTATTTTGCATCAGTCCATAATTCGCTATTCAACTAATTAGTTACGTTGAAGTCGTAGGATGGATATTCTCGATACTCCACACGATAGACAGACAACGTTGGTTGTTCAGGGAAGACTGGGTCAGATAAGATCTATCAGAAGCAGAAGCGAAGCCAGTTGTCTCCCTTTCAGCATCAGACGACTAACGTTTTGATCAAGAATATCACCTTTTTACACAGTTTAGTATGTTTTCGAAGATCTAAATAGCTCTACATGCTTGTTTAGCAAGTGGTTTTTTTGTGTGTTTTTTTGCCCTATTAGTCAACTCCATTGTTTTTCAGTCCAAAATCAACACTACCTGTGAAATGGTTATGGTCAGGAACCATGATTCAGCCACCTATTTATCTGAATTTCTCCTCAGCTTCCTTCCCATAAAAGTTCCGCCAATGGCCTTTTATTTCCTTTTCATAGGACTTATTTCCTGCCTTTAATGAAGATAACATGAACCTTCTCGTAGTTTGTTTCTCTTTCTGCAACTGATGCATCTGTTTACGTAGATAAGATAAACAGCTGGTTCATAATATAGCTTGGAATTCATACTGATTTATATCTGGCATTTATGTATATCCTTTATTAGTTAAGCGACGTTTTACCAGAGTAATCTGTTTGCTTTTGAATTTCGTACAAAGCTACATGAGGTCTATTTGCGCTAGCCGTCCCTAATTTAGCACTGTAAGACTGGGTCATCATCACCCACTGCCAACGTTTTCACCAACGGATAGTGGGATTGACCGATCATTGTAACGCTCTCACAGCTGAAAGGGCGAGCATGTTTGGTGTGATGGAGATTCAAACCCGTGACCCTCAGATTACTTGTCGAGCACCCTTGTAAAATGTAACCGTGATAACATACACTGACTAATACACACTCTAACTTCGGATCCACTTCCAAGTCTCTAACTATCTCATAAATGTAATCTACTTTCGAATGTTGAAAAACTTTATGTCGCGTCTTCTGAACTCTTGTGTGGCCTAAGCCTATCTTATTAGTTACAGGTTTTGTGTTACGTTTGATATTTTATCATCAATTACTTACAATTTAACGTTTAATTGTACAAAAAATTCTTTAACGGATTTTAATAACTGAAAAAATATTTTAATTGAATTATTAATACAGGTACACCATCGATTTTCTGGCAACTATCATCCTGTAGTTCCTTTTGTCGAACAAAATTACGTGAGCGCACATGAAATTCCCGACCGCTAGATTGGTGGAGTGGACGAATTTTGACAAAGAAATACTTGCTGTTAATCATTATACTGATTCTGAAATTATGGCTATTATTCTGAATCCTGATTAAAACAATGAAAATAAAACAAACTTACTGTTGACAAGTTACTTAAGTTGACGGATGAATTAATCAGTGTTCTAAAACAACGTGACGGAACAAGGGCTAATAGATCGTCATTTGTTGTACGAAAAATTACACAGAGAAAGCTTAAAGCACATAAAACAACTTCGCTTGGATAAAATTTTTAAAAACGCAGACAAGAAGAATTTGTGTCAGAACAATAGGCCTACATCCGATAATTCTGTGGCTTCAACTTTAAATACCCGGATGTTTCCCCTGCAACATCACAAATCCGCGATAAAACAGTTAACTATGATGGCTCTCAACTTGTAGACCTTTGTGATTGGCTCTACAATTCCAGTAAAATTCTAAAATTTGTCATTTCAGAAAATGTACTACTGCAACATTCTTTGTAAGTAAAGTAATTAATAAACTACTTTCATTATGCTGTGAGATTGACCTTGACATTATAACGTCCCCACGGCTAAAGGGCAAGCATGTTTGGTGTGAGGGATTCGAACCCGCGACCCACAGATTACGAGTCGATCGCCTTATCACCTGGCCATGCTGGGCCAATCAGATTAGTTCACCTCTCAGTAGGTCTAAAGACATACAACGTTATAGTCCAGAGTTCGAGTCTCCATGGTGAACATAGCAGATAGCCTAATGTGATTTTGCTCTTAAAACAAAAAGGTTAGTACAATGAAAAGTTTCGTATCTGACGTAACAAAGTTAAAAAGAGGGAAGATTTTTAAGTGACTAACACCTGAAACGAAACTTTTCTACACTGACTGGAAACACAAATATTTTCATGGTTTATAATAAAAATATATCCTTGCCTTACCCATGAACGAAATCTCCGTAAACATAAAGGCCCTGGAGCGACCTTATATTGGTACCTCGGTACACAACGCCCCCTACGACGGCTTGACCTTTTGGCAAGGAGTAAATATGAATTGGTAGCTGATCTTCCTCTTGCAACAGGTTTTCTAAATCAGAAAATGTTTGACAGTCGTGTGAATGGGAAGTTTACACAATTAGCAGTTGCTACAAATAAAGAAATGAGTTAATTAGTTTATAATATGTTGTTTACAGATCAAGTTGTGATTTGACTTCGTTAAGAATTTCGTCCAAAACTACTCGATGGCTACCACATTAACCGTCTAACTTTTGAAAGGTTGAAGAGAGTGAAGACAGCTATTCAACAACGCCCATTAACAGACCTTGGTCTACTCCTGTCTAACCGAATAGTAGGATTTGACTGTCACTCTTATAGCATGTCCACAGCTCCAAACTTCGGAACTCGTTATTACGGTAACTGAGTTCCCTAGTGCGTCTAAAGTGAGCTTACA
The DNA here is from genome assembly GCF_004210375.1 of Tachypleus tridentatus. Lineage (NCBI taxonomy): Eukaryota > Metazoa > Arthropoda > Merostomata > Xiphosura > Limulidae > Tachypleus > Tachypleus tridentatus. The sequence goes on along the minus strand of NC_134834.1, from coordinate 127,147,004 downwards.
CATTTACAACGCTAAAATTCGGGGTTCGATTCCCCATGGAGGATAGATAGTCTGTTGGTATCTTTACACGAAAACGAACAAGCTTTTAAAGCTTGAATGACCTGGTGATTAGGACGATCGACTCGCAATATGCAAATCACAGGCTCGAATCCTCTCACTAACATGTTCAATCTTTCAGCTATGAGGCATTATAATGCGATGGTCAGTCTCCATATTAGATTAGATTAGCCCGAGAATTGGCGATGGGTTTTATTGGATGGCTGCCTTTACTTTAGTATACAACTTCTAGATTAGGGACGTCTGGTGTAGATAGCCGTCGAATAGCTTTATGTGAAATTAAACAAACACCAACTGATAGCGAGTCATAAATAGTCAGGCACATCAACTAGTAGGCCAGGCCTGGTCTACTCATTTTTTTTCAACAATGAGTATTAATTTAAGTACTAAAGCAATTCAGAGTAGCTCTTATGTATTGCTTAATGTGTGAAAAATTAGATTAATTTTGACCTGATGTATTGTTTAAAAATTGAAGAAAAAATCTCACAATCATTTAAATGTAAAAAACAATAACATTTGTTTAAAAACATAACAATTTTACCAATATCACAAGAATGTTGAGTTTGTAGCATAGAAACGTATTTTGAACAGGTTGTTTCTTGAATTTTGAACGAAGTTACTCAAAGGCTATCTGCGTTAGCCGTCCCAAATGTTGAAGTGATGGACTACAAGGAACGCAGCTGGTCAACATCACCTACCGCTAACACTTTATCAACAACGCCTCAACAGCTAAAAGGACGAACACATTGGGGAACGGAAGTCTAACCCGTGAGCCACAGATTGCGAGTCGAGTGCCCTAATCACCAGAACATGCCAGATCTGTAATGAGGAGTCGAAAATACCAACATGAGCATACTAGAACGACGTCATGTTCGTTTGTGTGTTTAATTTTCCTGCCTTTCGCTGTAATCCAAAAATTGAAGATGTAATATTCTATTGTTCTTGTAGTTCTGACCTCAATAACTACAGTACCGCTAATAGTTAACCAATCACGTATACGATGACTGAAGTGAAAGTCAAACGCTGCATTGACAGTTACTTATTCAATTAGGCTTAATGTAGCCCAGTGTTTTTTGTGTCAGGCTGTGGACTGGTGAGTCTAAGATTCAAGTTCGCGATATGCCATTGAACATGTTAGGCACTTTCAGTTGGTGGAGCGTTATAGATGTAACAGTTGATCCCTTCATTTAAAAAAAACAGTAGCCCTATAGGCGACGCGTGCCAACCTCTCTGGTTAGCAGTTGTAAATTATGGCTGGTTATGAGTAAATCTTGGGTGGGTGGGGTATCTAACCTGTCCATTTAGTATATATGTCGTTTAATGTTGAAAATACTAAATATTTATATAAATAAGCCTTTTATCAATTAATAGTGATACTAATTTACTTCTTACGCTATATGTGATAATCTGCTATTTTACTTACTTTTAATTACTTAAAAAATAATTATAATTTTGATTGAGGCCGTCTCTACTTTTATAATACGCAAACTTTAAATTCTGCAGTTATATCTGTAAACAGTCGGTCTCCTTTTGTGTGTGTGAACCTGACGATGACCGAAAAGGTCGAAACGTTGTTCGCTCCTCTACATAAAATTTTTATCAACACAAACCAGCCGTTTTTACATATATATTAGTCTTTAATTTATGGTTACAGTCTCAAACTTACAAAATGTATTTTGTTTTTCAGTTTATTATCGTTAGTATCACACAATTTTTTGATATTATTTAATATTCTGATAATTCTAGAGTTTCTTAATTAGTAGGATATTATAATCATTAAAAACTAAACTGTGCTTACAATAACAAAACATACCAACTTTCTTGCACTCCTTCAGTGACCGACAGGGGGCGTGTTCAATATCTATCCAACCGTATCGTCCTCCTGGAACTATAATATTGATCTCTTCTTCATTTCTGTCATCTTCACCAACGTCTCCACAAATTATACGGTTCTGATACGATGCTAATAAAAATCAATAAATCGTTTTATAGCTTCGACTCTTGCAATGAAACTTACTGTTAAACTCTGATTAGCGAGATACGTTGGTAAGATAGAAAACTGTTAAATTATAAACGAATCTAAGAAAGTGGATAAAACATGACAATTGTCTCTGAAAATAGTGTTTAAATCTTTCTCGACTTAGAGCCTGCGTACAAATGTAAGGACAACGTAAATAAAACACTATATTTCCTGCCAAGGCTAATTATATCACTGCATTTCAATTCAACTTTATTTCATTAGTTTGTTTTTATAAGTTCTAATTGTCTTTCGTTAAAACAACCTAGGGATCCATTCCAATCCAACTGTTTCTGAAATGTTCTGAGGGAAAAGTTAACTGATACAATAATGAGACAATTATAATATTTTATACATTGTTAGATGCACCTTACGAGAGACTCGAGAAACAGAACAATACAAGCAGTTTAATAATAAAACGACTATTCTAACATCAAACAGGTGTGTGTATATTAACACTGAGGCAAAGGTGAAACGTTCTGATTATTATTATTTCAACAAATAATGCCTAATTCACTTCGTATTCTTTCACTGTACAGTTATATATTTCTATCGTGGACCTGAGAGTTTTAAACATTATCACATATGTTTAATTTCAAGCATTTTTAATACCTTAGGATTTTAAACAAAAATAAAAACCCGTACTAATAATAACGTACCTTTATCTACTGCACACCGCCAGGGGTTCCGGAAACCATAAGCGAATACTTCCGGTCGGCCATTATTAATAAATGGGTTGCTTTCTGGTATGGTGAAAGAGGAACTGAGGCTGACGTTAATCCTAAGTATCTTTCCTAACAGCGAAAATCTTCAACAAAAAATGATTACTCAGTACTTGATACAAATGGAGTTCGTTTAGTAGTAATTTTGGTTTAGCTATAAATGCTATTAAATAATTAAAAATATATATTAACAAACTAACCTTCGTAACTGCAGAACTAAGTGGAAAAACTTGATTCATAAAAGTTACAAACAACATGAACTGAACAATAACTAAACTGGCGTCATATTTTGTAATAACATGTTTGTAAACAGGTGTCAAACAGTGTAACACGGCTAGCTGGAAATCTTAGATCCAGTAGTTAGATCAATTAGGCTTCTTAAAAAGTCTTCAGGCTTTTAAAAACTCAGAGTTTTCAAGAGTGTGAGGCGAGCTATTTTAGAGCTATGTTGGGGCGGGGGTACTTAGTAGTACAATAAACCAAAATTACTACAACATGGGGCGGACAAAAGGTGGTCCCCTTTGAAAATGTTGTTCGTCTGAATATCTGTTATTAAATAACAGAAACATATGTAAAACTATATGTTTTTAGAACGCACTGGACGAGATCTGTTCAAATATGATTTCAAATCCTAATTTTAAAACTGGCTTTCTCAAGTACCTGAACTTTTAATGATTTTCGTTACATTTTGTTATAACAAGTGCAGCTGTTTTTCTATCTTGTTCCAGTTAACCTACAAATTATCAATCAAGTTTCTCTGCAATAATCAGACGTTAAAATGAAACACAAAACAACACAAACGAGTTTCACAAGTTAATATTTAGTCAACATTCCCTTGAATTTTAGTACTGCTTTACATCAACATGGCTTTCAGTGAGTTTGTACAGATATTCCTGGGTGATTGACTGCCATCCTTCTTTGAGTACTGGCCTGGCATAGCTAGGTTGTTAAGGCGCTAGATTGGTAATCTGAGGGTCACGGGTTCGAATCACCGTCACACAAAACATGTTTGCCCTTTCAGTCGTGGGGCGTTATAATGTAACGGTCAATCTCATTGTTCAGTGGTAAAAGAGTAGCCCAAGAGCTGGCGGTGGGTGGTAATGACTATCTGCCTTCCCTCTAGTCTTACACTGCTAAATTAAGAATGGCTATGGCAGATAGCCATCGTGTAATGTTGTCGCAAAATTCGAAAACAAACAAACAGTCTTTAAGTACTTCAAAAAGGTTTAACTTCCGTGTTTGGCTTGCCATCTTTCATTAATTGGTTTAACTCAGCTCATAATTGATTGACCTGACCATTCCATAACGTCAATTCTTTTATTTCTGAGATATCTTTAAATGACTTCACAACTGCAGAGATCGAATAACAGACCTTGTCGAGGGCATTCTAAAAACATATAATTTTACAGATGTTTCTGTTATCTAATAAACGATATAACAAATTAACAACATTTTTAAGGGACGCCAATTTTTCATCTACCCCCTCCATACAGTATATTAATGTGTATCCTCGTATTATATAATTCATTAATTTAAAAAGACATGGAGGGGTGACGCAAGAAATATTTATTAAAGGGGTGATATGGATAACAAACTTTTGGGAAATTCTGCCCGACTGAAAACCTCAGTAAGCTTAGTAACTGTTAACTAGAAATCTTTCATGCCAGCAAGCTTGAGATTTGGAAGAGTGTTGATATAGTTAACAGATAAATAAACTGTATCGAGATATGTTAGAAAACAAACAAATAGGTAATTATAGGTATACTGTTAACCCTATTTAAAAATAAGACTAAAGCACTTCATCAAACATATGATAAAAACAATACAAATATTGTTTTTCTCATGCATTACATAACACCAACAAGCAGAGCTTTAGAAGCGATCTGTAATTTAGTTATAATAACGAGTTTCGAATGGTTTGGTTTGAATTTCGCGCAAAGCTACACAAGAGCTATCTGCACTAGCCGTCCCTAATTTAGCAGTGTAAGACTAGAGGGAAGGCAGCTAGTCATCACCACCCACCGCCAACTCTTGGGCTACTCTTTTACCAACAAATAGTGGGATTGTCCGTAAGTTTATAATGCCCCTACGGCTGAAAGGCCGAGCATGTTTGGTGTGACGGGGATTCAAACCCGCGATCCTCAGATTGCAAGTCAAATGCCTTAACCACCTGGCCATGCTGGGCCTATTGAATATGAAAATGGCTTTTATCTTTAAAAAAAACCAAACAAAACGGGACTTGGGCTGAGATTCTGGATGTGAAATGTCTTCATTCATTTTTGTCTTACAAGTTGTATTGATTATCTAATATAAGTTTCTTTACAGTAAAAACGTATTAAACTTTCTGTGTGTGATTGGAAAGTTATGTTAATATATATTTATCTGGCAAACTTTCTTAAGGTCGTAAATAGCTTAACAGTGCGTTTTTCTTTATCTGTAGATTGTTGGTTACGAAATGAAAATCTACAACTTTTTACATAGGAGAATATTACAGTTGTCATCTGTAAACATATATAAGGTTAAATTAATTTCTTATCTAAACAATGTGATCGTTCTATCTGTTTAACTTTTGTAATGATAAATGGATGGTTCGATTGGTTTCTTTTGTTTGTTTATTATTAAGCTCCAAAGGCCACAAATCGGGCTAACCTGCATTGTGTCCACCACGGGTGTCGAAACCCGAATTTTAGCGTTGTAAGTATGCACACGCACAACTGTGTGACTGATGAGACACGGCTAGGTCAAAATAGTTCGTAAAATGCGATTAATCTTCTAAATTTAAAAAATGACTTAATCCTCAATAGATCGGCCGCGAAGACGTGCAGTTCTGAATGTGAGTCAAATTGCATTCTTGTTGCACATAAAAAATAGAGACTGTTCATGTTAAAGGTACTTAGTTACCTAGCAAAGTCAAGTAATTTCTTTTAGCCTTCCTCATTCACCTCTATTCACAGAACTCGCGAAAACCATGGAGAAAACGGCTTTATAGAGCTGAGAAACCGAATATTGTATTGCATAATACGTGCAGCCACTACCGTATCTTATGGAAGATTTTGGATTAGGTTAAGGGCTTAACTACTACACAGATACGAAACTAGTGTGAATTTGGTCATGCTGGTGGACAGTTGAAATCCTGAGTATCATAAAGAATTAAGTTATCTGCTCATAATTAAGAAGAGAGAGCATTTGGAAAGTATGTCAAACATGTCTCTTTGGCTGGATGTTAAATAAACATACTTGTCAAATCTGCTGTTAGCTCTGTCTCCTCCATCTCCTGTAGTTATATACAAGTATCCATCTTTTCCGAAAACACCTGACCGCCATTTTGCCGAGGCCCTGGCTGTTCAATTTCTAAAACAACCTCTTCTGAAGTCTTATCAACCTGTTAAATACGAATGTGGTCAGTTTTAACATGTTAAATACGAATGTTTAAATTTAGCATATTGTTAACACCCAGACATATTCAGTTTTAATTTGTTGAAACCAATATATTAAATTCTAACTTGTTAAAATTTAGATTAGTCTATCATTAACTTGTTAAAACATAGATTAGTCCATCATTAACTTGTTAAAACATAGATTAGTCCATTATTTACTTGTTAAAACACAGAATGGTCCATCGTTAACTTGTTAAAACGTAGATTTGTCCATCATTAACTTGTTAAAACATAAATTAGTCCATCATTAACTTGATAAAACATATATTAGTCCACATTAACTTGTTAAAAAATAGATTAGTCCATCATTAACTTGTTATCATGTAGATTAGTCCATCATTAACGTGTTAAAATGTAGATTAGTCCATCATTAAATTGTTAAAATGTAGATCAGTCCATCATTAACTTGTTAAAATGTAGATGTGTTCATTTTTGTTAAAAGACAGATATGTTCAACTTTAAAATATCAATGGTTTGTGATTTAAAATAAAGAATATATCATTTACCACTTATCTCACATACCTGTCCATTCACTGCTATTGTTACTGTGTTTTATTATAGCAAAGCCTCATCGGGCTAACTGCTGGGTCCACTAAGTTACTGTGTCGTAAATAAGCAAAATAAAGGGCTTACTATAAAAGTAAATTAGTAACATGAATAAATTACTATATTGTTAAATACTGTGATGAAAATAAGTAACATGGATGACTGATTACTGTTGAATACTGTGTTGAAAATAAATAACATAGATGACTGATTACTGTGTTGAAAATAAATAACGTGGATGACTGATTACTATTGAATACTGTGTTGAAATTAAGTAACTTAGATAACTGATTACTGTTGATTACTATGTTGAAAATAAGTAACATGGATGACTGATTACTGTTGAATACTGTGTTGAAAATAAGTAACATGGGTGACTGATTACTGTTGATTAATATGTTGAAAATAAGTAACGTGGATGACTGATTACTGTTGATTACTGTGTTGAAAATAAGTAACGTGGATGACTGATTACTGTTGAATACTGTGTTGAAAATAAGTAACGTGGAAGACTGATTACTGTTGAATTCTGTTTTGAAAATAAGTAACGTGGATGACTGATTACTGTTGAATACTGTGTTGAAAATAAGTAACGTGGATGACTGATTACTGATGAATTCTGTTTTGAAAATAAGTAACGTGGATGACTGATTACTGTTGATTACTATGTTGAAAATAAGTAACGAGGATGACTGATTACTGTTGATTACTGTGTTGAAAATAAGTAACGTGGAAGACTGATTACTGTTGAATTCTGTTTTGAAAATAAGTAACATGGGTGACTGATTACTGTTGAATTCTGTGTTGAAAATAAGTAACGTGGATGACTGATTACTGTTGATTAATATGTTGAAAATAAGTAACATGGATGACTGATTACTGTTGAATACTGTGTTGAAAATAAGAAACGTGGATGACTGATTACTGTTGATTACTGTGTTGAAAATAAGTAACATGGATGACTGATTACTGTTGAATACTGTGTTGAAAATAAGTAACGTGGATGACTGATTACTGTTGAATACTGTGTTGAAAATAATGAAAATAAGTAACGAGGATGACTGATTACTGTTGAATACTATGTTGAAAATAAGTAACATGGATGACTGATTACTGTTGAATACTGTGTTGAAAATAAGTAACGTGGATGACTGATTACTGTTGAATTCTGTTTTGAAAATAAGTAACGTGGATGACTGATTACTGTTGTATACTGTGTTGAAAATAAGTAACGAGAATGACTGATTACTGTTGATTAATATGTTGAAAATAAGTAACATGGGTGACTGATTACTGTTGATTACTATGTTGAAAATAAGTAACGTGGATGACTGATTATTGTTGAATTCTGTGTTGAAAATAAGTAACATGGATGACTGATTACTGTTGAATTCTGTTTTGAAAATAAGTAACGTGGATGACTGATTACTGTTGAATACTGTGTTGAAAATAAGTAACGTGGATGACTGATTACTGTTGAATACTGTGTTGAAAATAAGTAACATGGATGACTGATTACTGTTGAATTCTGTTTTGAAAATAAGTAACGTGGATGACTGATTACTGTTGAATACTGTGTTGAAAATAAGTAACTTGGATGACTGATTACTGTTGAATACTGTGTTGAAAATAAGTAACATGGATGACTGATTACTGTTGAATACTGTGTTGAAAATAAGTAACATGGATGACTGATTACTGTTGAATACTGTGTTGAAAATAAGAAACGTGGATGACTGATTACTGTTGATTACTATGCTGAAAATAAGTAACGAGGATGACTGATTACTGTTGATTAATATGTTGAAAATAAGTAACATGAATGACTGATTACTGTTGAATACTATGTTGAAAATAAGTAACATGGGTGACTGATTACTGTTGATTAATATGTTGAAAATAAGTAACATGAATGACTGATTACTGTTGATTAATATGTTGAAAATAAGTAACATGAATGACTGATTACTGTTGAACACTATGTTGAAAATAAGTAACATGGGTGACTGATTACTGTTGATTAATATGTTGAAAATAAGTAACATGGGTGACTGATTACTGTTGATTACTATGTTGAAAATAAGTAACGTGGATGACTGATTACTGTTGAATACTGTGTTGAAAATAAGTAACGTGGAAGACTGATTACTGTTGAATTCTGTGTTGAAAATAAGTAATGTGGATGACTGATTACTGTTGAATACTGTGTTGAAAATAAGTAACGTGGATGACTGATTACTGATGAATTCTGTTTTAAAAATAAGTAACGTGGATGACGGATTACTGTTGATTACTATGTTGAAAATAAGTAACGAGGATGACTGATTACTGTTGATTACTGTGTTGAAAATAAGTAACGTGGAAGACTGATTACTGTTGAATTCTGTTTTGAAAATAAGTAACATGGGTGACTGATTACTGTTGAATTCTGTGTTGAAAATAAGTAACGTAGATGACTGATTACTGTTGATTAATATGTTGAAAATAAGTAACATGGATGACTGATTACTGTTGAATACTGTGTTGAAAATAAGAAACGTGGATGACTGATTACTGTTGATTACTGTGTTGAAAATAAGTAACATGGATGACTGATTACTGTTGAATACTGTGTTGAAAATAAGTAACGTGGATGACTGATTACTGTTGAATACTGTGTTGAAAATAATGAAAATAAGTAACGAGGATGACTGATTACTGTTGAATACTATGTTGAAAATAACTAACATGGATGACTGATTACTGTTGAATACTGTGTTGAAAATAAGTAACGTGGATGACTGATTACTGTTGAATTCTGTTTTGAAAATAAGTAACGTGGATGACTGATTACTGTTGAATACTGTGTTGAAAATAAGTAACGAGGATGACTGATTACTGTTGATTAATATGTTGAAAATAAGTAACATGGATGACTGATTACTGTTGATTACTATGTTGAAAATAAGTAACGTGGATGACTGATTATTGTTGAATTCTGTGTTGAAAATAAGTAACGTGGATGACTGATTACTGTTGATTAATATGTTGAAAATAAGTATCATGGATGACTGATTACTGTTGAATACTGTGTTGAAAATAAGTAACGTGGATGACTGATTACTGTTGATTACTGTGTTGAAAATAAGTAACATGGATGACTGATTACTGTTGAATACTGTGTTGAAAATAAGTAACGTGGATGACTGATTACTGTTGAATACTGTGTTGAAAATAAGTAACGAGGATGACTGATTACTGTTGATTAATATGTTGAAAATAAGTAACATGGATGACTGATTACTGTTGAATACTGTGTTGAAAATAAGTAACGTGGATGACTGATTACTGTTGAATACTGTTTTGAAAATAAGTAACGTGGATGACTGATTACTGTTGAATACTGTTTTGAAAATAAGTAACGTGGATGACTGATTACTGTTGATTACTATGTTGAAAATAAGTAACGTGGATGACTGATTACTGTTGATTAATATGTTGAAAATAAGTAACATGGATGACTGATTACTGTTGATTACTATGTTGAAAATAAGTAATATGGATGACTGATTACTGTTGAATACTGTGTTGAAAATAAGTAACGTGGATGACTGATTACTGTTGAATACTGTTTTGAAAATAAGTAACGTGGATGACTGATTACTGTTGAATACTGTGTTGAAAATAAGTAACGTGGATGACTGATTACTGTTGAATACTGTGTTGAAAATAAGTAACGTGGATGACTGATTACTGTTGAATACTGTGTTGAAAATAAGTAACGTGGATGACTGATTACTGTTGAATACTGTGTTGAAAATAAGTAACGTGGAAGACTGATTACTGTTGAATTCTGTTTTGAAAATAAGTAACGTGGATGACTGATTACTGTTGATTACTGTGTTGAAAATAAGTAACGTGGAAGACTGATTACTGTTGAATACTGTGTTGAAAATAAGTAACGTGGATGACTGATTACTGTTGATTACTATGTTGAAAATAAGTAACTTGGATGACTGATTACTGTTGATTACTGTGTTGAAAATAAGTAACGTGGATGACTGATTACTGTTGAATACTGTGTTGAAAATAAGTAACGTGGATGACTGATTACTGTTGATTACTGTGTTGAAAAAAAGTAACGAGGATGACTGATTACTGTTGATTAATATGTTGAAAATAAGTAACATGGGTGACTGATTACTGTTGAATTCTGTGTTGAAAATAAGAAACGTGGATGACTGATTACTGTTGATTACTGTGTTGAAAATAAGTAACGAGGATGACTGATTACTGTTGATTAATATGTTGAAGATAAGTAACATGGGTGACTGATTACTGTTGATTAATATGTTGAAAATAAGTAACTTGGATGACTGATTACTGTTGATTACTGTGTTGAAAATAAGTAACATGGGTGACTGATTACTGTTGATTAATATATTGAAAATAAGTAACATGGGTGACTGATTACTGTTGATTACTATGTTGAAAATAAGTAACGTGGATGACTGATTACTGTTGAATACTGTGTTGAAAATAAGTAACGTGGAAGACTGATTACTGTTGAATTCTGTGTTGAAAATAAGTAACGTGGATGACTGATTACTGTTGATTACTGTGTTGAAAATAAGTAACGTGGATGACTGATTACTGTTGATTACTATGTTGAAAATAAGTAACTGGATGACTGATTACTGTTGAATACTGTGTTGAAAATAAGTAACGTGGATGACTGATTACTGTTGATTACTGTGTTGAAAATAAGTAACTGGATGACTGATTACTGTTGAGTACTGTGTTGAAAATACGTAACGTGGATGAATGATTACTGTTGATTACTGTGTTGAAAATAAGAAACGTGGATGACTGATTACTGTTGAATACTGTGTTGAAAATAAGTAACGTGGAAGACTGATTACTGTTGAATTCTGTGTTGAAAATAAGTAACGTGGATGACTGATTACTGTTGAATACTGTGTTGAAAATAAGTAACTGGATGACTGATTACTGTTGAATACTGTGTTGAAAATAAGTAACGTGGATGACTGATTACTGTTGATTACTGTGTTGAAAATAAGTAACGTGGATGACTGATTACTGTTGAATACTGTGTTGAAAATAAGTAACGTGGATGACTGATTACTGTTGATTACTGTGTTGAAAATAAGTAACATGGATGACTGATTACTGTTGAATACTGTGTTGAAAATAAGTAACATGGATGACTGATTACTGTTGAATACTGTGTTGAAAATAAGTAACTTGGATGACTGATTACTGTTGAATACTGTGTTGAAAATAAGAAACGTGGATGACTGATTACTGTTGATTACTGTGTTGAAAAAAAGTAACTTGGATGACTGATTACTGTTGAATACTGTGTTGAAAATACGTAACGTGGATGACTGATTACTGTTGATTACTGTGTTGAAAATAAGTAACGTGGATGACTGATTACTGTTGAATACTGTGTTGAAAATAAGTAACATGGATGACTGATTACTGTTGAATACTGTGTTGAAAATAAGTAACGTGGATGACTGATTACTGTTGAATTCTGTTTTGAAAATAAGTAACATGGATGACTGATTACTGTTGAATACTGTGTTGAAAATAAGTAACGTGGATGACTGATTACTGTTGAATACTGTGTTGAAAATAAGTAACGTGGATGACTGATTACTGTTGAATACTGTGTTGAAAATAAGTAACGTGGATGACTGATTACTGTTGAATACTGTGTTGAAAATAAGTAACGTGGATGACTGATTACTGTTGATTACTATGTTGAAAATAAGTAACATGGATGACTGATTACTGTTGATTAATATGTTGAAAATAAGTAACATGGGTGACTGATTACTGTTGATTACTATGTTGAAAATAAGTAACGTGGAAGACTGATTACTGTTGAATTCTGTGTTGAAAATAAGTAACGTGGATGACTGATTACTGTTGATTACTGTGTTGAAAATAAGTAACTTGGATGACTGATTGCTGTTGAATACTGTGTTGAAAATAAGTAACGTGGATGACTGATTACTGTTGATTACTATGTTGAAAATAAGTAACTTGGATGACTGATTACTGTTGAATACTGTGTTGAAAATAAGAAACGTGGATGACTGATTACTGTTGATTACTGTGTTGAAAATAAGTAACTGGATGACTGATTACTGTTGAATACTGTGTTGAAAATAAGTAACGTGGATGACTGATTACTGTTGATTACTGTGTTGAAAATAAGTAACGTGGATGACTGATTACTGTTGAATACTGTGTTGAAAATAAGTAACATGGATGACTGATTACTGTTGAATACTGTGTTGAAAATAAGAAACGTGGATGACTGATTACTGTTGATTACTGTGTTGAAAATAAGTAACATGGATGACTGATTACTGTTGAATACTGTGTTGAAAATAAGTAACATGGATGACTGATTACTGTTGAATACTGTGTTGAAAATAAGTAACTGGATGACTGATTACTGTTGAATACTGTGTTGAAAATAAGTAACGTGGATGACTGATTACTGTTGATTACTGTGTTGAAAAAAAGTAACTTGGATGACTGATTACTGTTGAATACTGTGTTGAAAATACGTAACGTGGATGACTGATTACTGTTGATTACTGTGTTGAAAATAAGAAACGTGGATGACTGATTACTGTTGAATACTGTGTTGAAAATAAGTAACATGGATGACTGATTACTGTTGAATACTGTGTTGAAAATAAGTAACGTGGATGACTGATTACTGTTGAATTCTGTTTTGAAAATAAGTAACATGGATGACTGATTACTGTTGAATACTGTGTTGAAAATAAGTAACGTTGATGACTGATTACTGTTGAATACTGTGTTGAAAATAAGTAACGAGGATGACTGATTACTGTTGAATACTGTGTTGAAAATAAGTAACGTGGATGACTGATTACTGTTGAATACTGTGTTGAAAATAAGTAACGTGGATGACTGATTACTGTTGATTAATATGTTGAAAATAAGTAACATGGGTGACTGATTACTGTTGATTAATATATTGAAAATAAGTAACGTGGATGACTGATTACTGTTGATTACTATGTTGAAAATAAGTAACGAGAATGACTGATTACTGTTGATTACTGTGTTGAAAATAAGTAACGTGGAAGACTGATTACTGTTGAATTCTGTTTTGAAAATAAGTAACATGGGTGACTGATTACTGTTGAATTCTGTGTTGAAAATAAGTAACGTGGATGACTGATTACTGTTGAATACTGTGTTGAAAATAAGTAACTTGGATGACTGATTACTGTTGAATACTGTGTTGAAAATAAGTAACATGGATCACTGATTACTGTTGAATACTGTGTTAAAAATAAGTAACATGGATGACTGATTACTGTTGAATACTGTGTTGAAAATAAGTAACTTGGATGACTGATTACTGTTGAATACTGTGTTGAAAATAAGTAACGTGGATGACTGATTACTGTTGATTACTGTGTTGAAAATAAGTAACATGGGTGACTGATTACTGTTGATTAATATGTTGAAAATAAGTAACTTGGATGACTGATTACTGTTGATTACTGTGTTGAAAATAAGTAACATGGGTGACTGATTACTGTTGATTAATATATTGAAAATAAGTAACATGGGTGACTGATTACTGTTGATTACTATGTTGAAAATAAGTAACGTGGATGACTGATTACTGTTGAATACTGTGTTGAAAATAAGTAACGTGGAAGACTGATTACTGTTGAATTCTGTGTTGAAAATAAGTAACGTGGATGACTGATTACTGTTGATTACTGTGTTGAAAATAAGTAACGTGGATGACTGATTACTGTTGATTACTATGTTGAAAATAAGTAACTTGGATGACTGATTACTGTTGAATACTGTGTTGAAAATAAGAAACGTGGATGACTGATTACTGTTGATTACTGTGTTGAAAAAAAGTAACTTGGATGACTGATTACTGTTGAGTACTGTGTTGAAAATACGTAACGTGGATGAATGATTACTGTTGATTACTGTGTTGAAAATAAGAAACGTGGATGACTGATTACTGTTGAATACTGTGTTGAAAATAAGTAACGTGGAAGACTGATTACTGTTGAATTCTGTGTTGAAAATAAGTAACGTGGATGACTGATTACTGTTGAATACTGTGTTGAAAAAAAGTAACTTGGATGACTGATTACTGTTGAGTACTGTGTTGAAAATAAGTAACGTGGATGAATGATTACTGTTGATTACTGTGTTGAAAATAAGAAACGTGGATGACTGATTACTGTTGAATACTGTGTTGAAAATAAGAAACGTGGATGACTGATTACTGTTGATTACTGTGTTGAAAATAAGTAACATGGATGACTGATTACTGTTGAATACTGTGTTGAAAATAAGTAACATGGATGACTGATTACTGTTGAATACTGTGTTGAAAATAAGTAACTTGGATGACTGATTACTGTTGAATACTGTGTTGAAAATAAGAAACGTGGATGACTGATTACTGTTGATTACTGTGTTGAAAAAAAGTAACTTGGATGACTGATTACTGTTGAGTACTGTGTTGAAAATACGTAACGTGGATGACTGATTACTGTTGATTACTGTGTTGAAAATAAGAAACGTGGATGACTGATTACTGTTGAATACTGTGTTGAAAATAAGTAACATGGATGACTGATTACTGTTGAATACTGTGTTGAAAATAAGTAACGTGGATGACTGATTACTGTTGAATTCTGTGTTGAAAATAAGTAACGTGGATGACTGATTACTGTTGATTAATATGTTGAAAATAAGTAACATGGAAGACTGATTACTGTTGAATACTGTGTTGAAAATAAGAAACGTGGATGACTGATTACTGTTGATTACTGTGTTGAAAATAAGTAACATGGATGACTGATTACTGTTGAATACTGTGTTGAAAATAAGTAACGTGGATGACTGATTACTGTTGAATACTGTGTTGAAAATAATGAAAATAAGTAACGAGGATGACTGATTACTGTTGAATACTATGTTGAAAATAACTAACATGGATGACTGATTACTGTTGAATACTGTGTTGAAAATAAGTAACGTGGATGACTGATTACTGTTGAATTCTGTTTTGAAAATAAGTAACGTGGATGACTGATTACTGTTGAATACTGTGTTGAAAATAAGTAACGAGGATGACTGATTACTGTTGATTACTATGTTGAAAATAAGTAACATGGATGACTGATTACTGTTGATTACTATGTTGAAAATAAGTAACGTGGATGACTGATTACTGTTGAATTCTGTGTTGAAAATAAGTAACATGGATGACTGATTACTGTTGAATTCTGTTTTGAAAATAAGTAACGTGGATGACTGATTACTGTTGAATACTGTGTTGAAAATAAGTAACGTGGATGACTGATTACTGTTGAATACTGTGTTGAAAATAAGTAACATGGATGACTGATTACTGTTGAATTCTGTTTTGAAAATAAGTAACGTGGATGACTGATTACTGTTGAATACTGTGTTGAAAATAAGTAACTTGGATGACTGATTACTGTTGAATACTGTGTTGAAAATAAGTAACATGGATGACTGATTACTGTTGAATACTGTGTTGAAAATAAGTAACATGGATGACTGATTACTGTTGAATACTGTGTTGAAAATAAGAAACGTGGATGACTGATTACTGTTGATTACTATGTTGAAAATAAGTAACGTGGATGACTGATTACTGTTGATTAATATGTTGAAAATAAGTAACATGGATGACTGATTACTGTTGAATACTATGTTGAAAATAAGTAACATGGATGACTGATTACTGTTGATTAATATGTTGAAAATAAGTAACGTGGATGACTGATTACTGTTGATTAATATGTTGAAAATAAGTAACATGGATGACTGATTACTGTTGAATACTATGTTGAAAATAAGTAACATGGATGACTGATTACTGTTGATTACTATGTTGAAAATAAGTAACATGGATGACTGATTACTGTTGATTACTATGTTGAAAATAAGTAACATGGATGACTGATTACTGTTGAATACTATGTTGAAAATAAGTAACATGGATGACTGATTACTGTTGATTAATATGTTGAAAATAAGTAACATGGGTGACTGATTACTGTTGATTACTATGTTGAAAATAAGTAACGTGGATGACTGATTACTGTTGAATACTGTGTTGAAAATAAGTAACGTGGATGACTGATTACTGTTGAATTCTGTTTTGAAAATAAGTAATGTGGATGACTGATTACTGTTGAATACTGTGTTGAAAATAAGTAACGTGGATGACTGATTACTGTTGAATTCTGTTTTGAAAATAAGTAACGTGGATGACTGATTACTGTTGATTACTATGTTGAAAATAAGTAACGAGGATGACTGATTACTGTTGATTACTGTGTTGAAAATAAGTAACGTGGAAGACTGATTACTGTTGAATTCTGTTTTGAAAATAAGTAACATGGATGACTGATTACTGTTGAATTCTGTGTTGAAAATAAGTAACGTGGATGACTGATTACTGTTGATTAATATGTTGAAAATAAGTAACATGGATGACTGATTACTGTTGAATACTGTGTTGAAAATAAGAAACGTGGATGACTGATTACTGTTGATTACTGTGTTGAAAATAAGTAACATGGATGACTGATTACTGTTGAATACTGTGTTGAAAATAAGTAACGTGGATGACTGATTACTGTTGAATACTGTGTTGAAAATAATGAAAATAAGTAACGAGGATGACTGATTACTGTTGAATACTATGTTGAAAATAACTAACATGGATGACTGATTACTGTTGAATACTGTGTTGAAAATAAGTAACGTGGATGACTGATTACTGTTGAATTCTGTTTTGAAAATAAGTAACGTGGATGACTGATTACTGTTGAATACTGTGTTGAAAATAAGTAACGAGGATGACTGATTACTGTTGATTAATATGTTGAAAATAAGTAACATGGGTGACTGATTACTGTTGATTACTATGTTGAAAATAAGTAACGTGGATGACTGATTATTGTTGAATTCTGTGTTGAAAATAAGTAACGTGGATGACTGATTACTGTTGATTAATATGTTGAAAATAAGTATCATGGATGACTGATTACTGTTGAATACTGTGTTGAAAATAAGAAACGTGGATGACTGATTACTGATGATTACTGTGTTGAAAATAAGTAACATGGATGACTGATTACTGTTGAATACTGTGTTGAAAATAAGTAACGTGGATGACTGATTACTGTTGAATACTGTGTTGAAAATAAGTAACGTGGATGACTGATTACTGTTGATTACTATGTTGAAAATAAGTAACATGGATGACTGATTACTGTTGAATACTGTGTTGAAAATAAGTAACGTGGATGACTGATTACTGTTGAATACTGTTTTTGAAAATAAGTAACGTGGATGACTGATTACTGTTGAATACTGTTTTGAAAATAAGTAACGTGGATGACTGATTACTGTTGATTACTATGTTGAAAATAAGTAACGTGGATGACTGATTACTGTTGATTACTATGTTGAAAATAAGTAACATGGGTGACTGATTACTGTTGATTACTATGTTGAAAATAAGTAACATGGATGACTGATTACTGTTGAATACTGTGTTGAAAATAAGTAACGTGGATGACTGATTACTGTTGAATACTGTTTTGAAAATAAGTAACGTGGATGACTGATTACTGTTGAATACTGTGTTGAAAATAAGTAACGTGGATGACTGATTACTGTTGAATACTGTGTTGAAAATAAGTAACGTGGATGACTGATTACTGTTGAATACTGTGTTGAAAATAAGTAACGTGGATGACTGATTACTGTTGAATACTGTGTTGAAAATAAGTAACGTGGATGACTGATTACTGTTGAATTCTGTTTTGAAAATAAGTAACGTGGATGACTGATTACTGTTGATTACTGTGTTGAAAATAAGTAACGTGGATGACTGATTACTGTTGAATACTGTGTTGAAAATAAGTAACGTGGATGACTGATTACTGTTGATTACTGTGTTGAAAATAAGTAACTTGGATGACTGATTACTGTTGATTACTGTGTTGAAAATAAGTAACTTGGATGACTGATTACTGTTGAATACTGTGTTGAAAATAAGAAACGTGGATGACTGATTACTGTTGATTACTGTGTTGAAAAAAAGTAACGAGGATGACTGATTACTGTTGATTAATATGTTGAAAATAAGTAACATGGGTGACTGATTACTGTTGATTAATATGTTGAAAATAAGTAACTTGGATGACTGATTACTGTTGATTACTGTGTTGAAAATAAGTAACATGGGTGACTGATTACTGTTGATTAATATATTGAAAATAAGTAACATGGGTGACTGATTACTGTTGATTACTATGTTGAAAATAAGTAACGTGGATGACTGATTACTGTTGAATACTGTGTTGAAAATAAGTAACGTGGAAGACTGATTACTGTTGAATTCTGTGTTGAAAATAAGTAACGTGGATGACTGATTACTGTTGATTACTGTGTTGAAAATAAGTAACGTGGATGACTGATTACTGTTGATTACTATGTTGAAAATAAGTAACTTGGATGACTGATTACTGTTGAATACTGTGTTGAAAATAAGTAACGTGGATGACTGATTACTGTTGATTACTGTGTTGAAAAAAAGTAACTTGGATGACTGATTACTGTTGAGTACTGTGTTGAAAATACGTAACGTGGATGAATGATTACTGTTGATTACTGTGTTGAAAATAAGTAACGTGGATGACTGATTACTGTTGAATACTGTGTTGAAAATAAGTAACGTGGAAGACTGATTACTGTTGAATTCTGTGTTGAAAATAAGTAACGTGGATGACTGATTACTGTTGAATACTGTGTTGAAAAAAAGTAACTTGGATGACTGATTACTGTTGAGTACTGTGTTGAAAATACGTAACGTGGATGAATGATTACTGTTGATTACTGTGTTGAAAATAAGAAACGTGGATGACTGATTACTGTTGAATACTGTGTTGAAAATAAGAAACGTGGATGACTGATTACTGTTGATTACTGTGTTGAAAATAAGTAACATGGATGACTGATTACTGTTGAATACTGTGTTGAAAATAAGTAACATGGATGACTGATTACTGTTGAATACTGTGTTGAAAATAAGTAACGTGGATGACTGATTACTGTTGAATACTGTGTTGAAAATAAGTAACGTGGATGACTGATTACTGTTGATTACTGTGTTGAAAATAAGTAACATGGATGACTGATTACTGTTGAATACTGTGTTGAAAATAAGTAACGTGGATGACTGATTACTGTTGATTACTGTGTTGAAAATAAGTAACGTGGATGACTGATTACTGTTGAATACTGTGTTGAAAATAAGTAACATGGATGACTGATTACTGTTGAATACTGTGTTGAAAATAAGTAACGTGGATGACTGATTACTGTTGAATTCTGTTTTGAAAATAAGTAACATGGATGACTGATTACTGTTGAATACTGTGTTGAAAATAAGTAACGTGGATGACTGATTACTGTTGAATACTGTGTTGAAAATAAGTAACGTGGATGACTGATTACTGTTGAATACTGTGTTGAAAATAAGTAACGTGGATGACTGATTACTGTTGAATACTGTGTTGAAAATAAGTAACGTGGATGACTGATTACTGTTGATTAATATGTTGAAAATAAGTAACATGGGTGACTGATTACTGTTGATTAATATATTGAAAATAAGTAACGTGGATGACTGATTACTGTTGATTACTATGTTGAAAATAAGTAACGAGAATGACTGATTACTGTTGATTACTGTGTTGAAAATAAGTAACGTGGATGACTGATTACTGTTGAATTCTGTTTTGAAAATAAGTAACATGGGTGACTGATTACTGTTGAATTCTGTGTTGAAAATAAGTAACGTGGATGACTGATTACTGTTGAATACTGTGTTGAAAATAAGTAACTTGGATGACTGATTACTGTTGAATACTGTGTTGAAAATAAGTAACATGGATGACTGATTACTGTTGAATACTGTGTTAAAAATAAGTAACATGGATCACTGATTACTGTTGAATACTGTGTTGAAAATAAGTAACTTGGATGACTGATTACTGTTGAATACTGTGTTGAAAATAAGAAACGTGGATGACTGATTACTGTTGATTACTGTGTTGAAAATAAGTAACATGGGTGACTGATTACTGTTGATTAATATGTTGAAAATAAGTAACTTGGATGACTGATTACTGTTGATTACTGTGTTGAAAATAAGTAACATGGGTGACTGATTACTGTTGATTACTGTGTTGAAAATAAGTAACATGGGTGACTGATTACTGTTGATTACTATGTTGAAAATAAGTAACGTGGATGACTGATTACTGTTGAATACTGTGTTGAAAATAAGTAACGTGGAAGACTGATTACTGTTGAATTCTGTGTTGAAAATAAGTAACGTGGATGACTGATTACTGTTGATTACTGTGTTGAAAATAAGTAACGTGGATGACTGATTACTGTTGATTACTATGTTGAAAATAAGTAACTTGGATGACTGATTACTGTTGAATACTGTGTTGAAAATAAGTAACGTGGATGACTGATTACTGTTGATTACTGTGTTGAAAATAAGTAACTTGGATGACTGATTACTGTTGAATACTGTGTTGAAAATAAGTAACGTGGATGACTGATTACTGTTGATTACTGTGTTGAAAATAAGAAACGTGGATGACTGATTACTGTTGAATACTGTGTTGAAAATAAGTAACGTGGATGACTGATTACTGTTGAATACTGTGTTGAAAATAAGTAACGTGGATGACTGATTACTGTTGAATACTGTGTTGAAAATAAGTAACTTGGATGACTGATTACTGTTGAATACTGTGTTGAAAATAAGTAACGTGGATGACTGATTACTGTTGATTACTGTGTTGAAAATAAGTAACGTGGATGACTGATTACTGTTGAATACTGTGTTGAAAATAAGTAACGTGGATGACTGATTACTGTTGATTACTGTGTTGAAAATAAGTAACATGGATGACTGATTACTGTTGAATACTGTGTTGAAAATAAGTAACATGGATGACTGATTACTGTTGAATACTGTGTTGAAAATAAGTAACGTGGATGACTGATTACTGTTGAATACTGTGTTGAAAATAAGTAACGTGGATGACTGATTACTGTTGATTACTGTGTTGAAAAAAGTAACGTTGGATGACTGATTACTGTTGAATACTGTGTTGAAAATAAGTAACGTGGATGACTGATTACTGTTGATTACTGTGTTGAAAATAAGTAACGTGGATGACTGATTACTGTTGAATACTGTGTTGAAAATAAGTAACTGATGGATGACTGATTACTGTTGAATACTGTGTTGAAAATAAGTAACGTGGATGACTGATTACTGTTGAATTCTGTTTTGAAAATAAGTAACATGGATGACTGATTACTGTTGAATACTGTGTTGAAAATAAGTAACGTGGATGACTGATTACTGTTGATTAATATGTTGAAAATAAGTAACATGGATGACTGATTACTGTTGAATACTGTGTTGAAAATAAGTAACGTGGATGACTGATTACTGTTGATTACTGTGTTGAAAATAAGTAACATGGATGACTGATTACTGTTGAATACTGTGTTGAAAATAAGTAACGTGGATGACTGATTACTGTTGAATACTGTGTTGAAAATAATGAAAATAAGTAACGTGGATGACTGATTACTGTTGAATACTATGTTGAAAATAACTAACATGGATGACTGATTACTGTTGAATACTGTGTTGAAAATAAGTAACGTGGATGACTGATTACTGTTGAATTCTGTTTTGAAAATAAGTAACGTGGATGACTGATTACTGTTGAATACTGTGTTGAAAATAAGTAACGTGGATGACTGATTACTGTTGATTACTGTGTTGAAAATAAGTAACATGGATGACTGATTACTGTTGATTACTGTGTTGAAAATAAGTAACGTGGATGACTGATTACTGTTGAATACTGTGTTGAAAATAAGTAACATGGATGACTGATTACTGTTGAATACTGTTTTGAAAATAAGTAACGTGGATGACTGATTACTGTTGAATACTGTGTTGAAAATAAGTAACGTGGATGACTGATTACTGTTGAATACTGTGTTGAAAATAAGTAACATGGATGACTGATTACTGTTGAATACTGTGTTGAAAATAAGTAACGTGGATGACTGATTACTGTTGAATACTGTGTTGAAAATAAGTAACGTGGATGACTGATTACTGTTGAATACTGTGTTGAAAATAAGTAACGTGGATGACTGATTACTGTTGAATACTGTGTTGAAAATAAGTAACATGGATGACTGATTACTGTTGAATACTGTGTTGAAAATAAGAAACGTGGATGACTGATTACTGTTGATTACTATGTTGAAAATAAGTAACGTGGATGACTGATTACTGTTGATTACTATGTTGAAAATAAGTAACATGGATGACTGATTACTGTTGAATACTGTGTTGAAAATAAGTAACATGGGTGACTGATTACTGTTGATTAATATGTTGAAAATAAGTAACATGGATGACTGATTACTGTTGATTACTATGTTGAAAATAAGTAACATGGATGACTGATTACTGTTGAATACTATGTTGAAAATAAGTAACATGGGTGACTGATTACTGTTGATTACTATGTTGAAAATAAGTAACATGGGTGACTGATTACTGTTGATTACTATGTTGAAAATAAGTAACGTGGATGACTGATTACTGTTGAATACTGTGTTGAAAATAAGTAACGTGGAAGACTGATTACTGTTGAATTCTGTTTTGAAAATAAGTAACGTGGATGACTGATTACTGTTGAATACTGTGTTGAAAATAAGTAACGTGGATGACTGATTACTGTTGAATTCTGTTTTGAAAATAAGTAACGTGGATGACTGATTACTGTTGATTACTATGTTGAAAATAAGTAACGAGGATGACTGATTACTGTTGATTACTGTGTTGAAAATAAGTAACGTGGATGACTGATTACTGTTGAATTCTGTGTTGAAAATAAGTAACATGGATGACTGATTACTGTTGAATTCTGTGTTGAAAATAAGTAACGTGGATGACTGATTACTGTTGATTACTATGTTGAAAATAAGTAACATGGATGACTGATTACTGTTGAATACTGTGTTGAAAATAAGAAACGTGGATGACTGATTACTGTTGATTACTGTGTTGAAAATAAGTAACATGGATGACTGATTACTGTTGAATACTGTGTTGAAAATAAGTAACGTGGATGACTGATTACTGTTGAATACTGTGTTGAAAATAATAACCATGTTGAAAATAACTAACATGGAACTGATTACTGTTGATTACTATGGATGACTGATTACTGTTGAATACTGTGTTGAAAATAAGTAACGTGGATGACTGATTACTGTTGAATACTGTGTTGAAAATAAGTAACGTGGATGACTGATTACTGTTGAATACTGTGATTGAAAATAAGTAACGTGGATGACTGATTACTGTTGATTACTATGTTGAAAATAAGTAATGACTGATTACGTGGATGACTGATTACTGTTGATTACTGTGTTGAAAATAAGTAACATGGATGACTGATTACTGTTGAATACTGTGTTGAAAATAAGTAACGTATGTTGATTACTGTTGAATACTGTGTTGAAAATAAGTAACGTGGATGACTGATTACTGTTGAATACTGTGTTGAAAATAAGTAACGTGGATGACTGATTACTGTTGAATACTGTGTTGAAAATAAGTAACGTGGATGACTGATTACTGTTGATTAATAAGTAACGTGTGACTGATTACTGAAAATAAGTAACATGGATGACTGATTACTGTTGAATACTGTGTTGAAAATAAGTAACGTGGATGACTGATTACTGTTGAATACTGTGTTGAAAATAAGTAACGTGGAAGACTGACTGATTACTGGATGACTGATTACTGTTGAATTACTGTGTTGAAAATAAGTAACATGGATGACTGATTACTGTTGAATACTGTGTTGAAAATAAGTAACGTGGATGACTGATTACTGTTGAATACTGTGTTGAAAATAAGTAACGTGGATGACTGATTACTGTTGAATACTGTGTTGAAAATAAGTAACGTGGATGACTGATTACTGTTGATTACTGTGTTGAAAATAAGTAACGTGGATGACTG
>NC_134834.1:127071222-127121484 GCF_004210375.1 Tachypleus tridentatus | reverse complement strand
AAAGTTCTTAACAAGAATATGCAGGTTAAATCAACAGCCATGTCTGTGTAAGAGCTCTTAACAAGAATATCTAGGATTTAAATCCAGCACGCCATATGTCTTGTAACAAAAGCTCTTAACAAGAATATGCCATTGGTTAAATCAACAGCCATGTCTGTAAAAAGCTCTTAACAAGAATATCGGGTTAAATCAACAGCCATGTCTGTAAAAGGCTCTTAACAAGAATATGCTAGTGGTTAAATCAACAGCCATGTCTGTAAAAGCTCTTAACAAGAATATCTGGTTAAATCAACAGCCATGTCTGTAAAAAAGCTCTTAACAAGAATGTATTGGTTAAATCAGCATGTATCTGTAAAAAGCTCTTAACTTGAGAATATCAGGGTTAAATCAACATTATGTCTGTAAAAAGCTCTTAACAAGAATATCATCGGGTTAAATCAACAGCCATGTCTGTAAAAGCTCTTAACAAGAATATCATTGGTTAAATCAACAGCCATGTCTGTAAAGCCTTAACAAGGCAAAATAAAAAGCTCTTAACAAGAATATCAGTGGTTAAATCAACAGCCATGTCGTAAAAAAGTTCTTAACAAGAATATCTGGTTAAACCAACAGCCATGTCTGTAAAAAAGCTCTTAACAAGAATATAGGTAGTTAAATCAACAGCCATGTCTGTAAAAAAAGCTCTTAACAAGAATATCTGGTTAAATCAACAGCCATGTCTGTAAAAGCTCTTAACAAGAATATCTGTGGTTAAATCAACAGCCATGTCTGTAAAAGCTCTTAACAAGAATATCGAGGTTAAATCAACAGTATCCAGATGGCTGTAAAAGCTCTTAACAAGAATATCGGGGTTAAATCAACAGCCATGTGCTGTAAAAAGCTCTTAACAAGAATATCTGGTTAAATCAACAGCCATGTCTGTAAAAGCTCTTAACAAGAATATCGTGGTTAAATCAACAGCCATGTCTGCAAAAGCTCTTAACAAGAATATCTGGTTAAATCAACAGCCATGTCTGTAAAAGCTCTTAACAAGAATATTGTGGTTAAATCAACAGCCATGTCTGTAAAAGCTCTTAACAAGAATATCTTGGTTAAATCAACAGCCATGTCTGTAAAAAGCTCTTAACAAGAATATAGTGGTTAAATCAACAGCCATGTCTGTAAAAGCTCTAACAAGAATATCGTGGTTAAATCAACACCATGTCTGTAAAAGCTCTTAACAAGAATATCATGGTTAAATCAGCAGCCATGTCTGTAAAAAGCTCTTAACAAGAATATGTGGTTAAATCAACAGCCATGTCTGTAAAAGCTCTTAACAAGAATATCAGTGTTAAAATCAACAGCCATGTCTGTAAAAGCTCTTAACAAGAATATATGTGGTTAAATCAACAGCCATGTCTGTAAAAAAGCTCTTAACAAGAATATCTGTGGTTAAATCAACAGCCATGTCTGTAAAAAGCTCTTAACAAGAATATCTGGTTAAATCAACAGCCATGTCTGTAAAAGCTCTTAACAAGAATATCTGGTTAAATCAACAGCCATGTCTGTAAAAGCTCTTAACAAGAATATCTGGTTAAATCGGCAGCCATGTCTGTAAAAGCTCTTAACAAGAATGTCGGGTTAAATCAACAGCCATGTCTGTAAAAAAGCTCTTAACAAGAATATCTGGTTAAATCAACAGCCATGTCTGTAAAAGCTCTTAACAAGAATATCTGGTTAAATCAACAGCCATGTCTGTAAAAAGCTCTTAACAAGAATATCATTGGTTAAATCAACAGCCATGTCTGTAAAAGCTCTTAACAAGAATATGCTGGGTTAAATCAACATACATGTCTGTAAAAAGCTCTTAACATCAACAGCATTTTATGTCTGTAAAAGCTCTTAACAAGAATATGGTGGTTAAATCAACAGCCATGTCTGTAAAAAGCTCTTAACAAGATATGGGTGTTAAATCAACAGCCATGTCTGTTAAAGCTCTTAACAAGCGTGGTTAAATCAACAGCCATGTCTGTAAAAGCTCTTAACAAGAATATCTGGTTAAATCAACAGCCATGTCTGTAAAAGCTCTTAACAAGAATATCTGGTTAAATCAACAGCCATGTCTGTAAAAAAGCTCTTAACAAGAATATCGAAATGGTTAAATCAACAGCCATGTCTGTAAAACTCTTAACAAGAATATGGGGTTAAATCAACAGCCATGTCTGTAAAAAAAGCTCTTAACAAGAATATCGTGGTTAAATCAACAGCCATGTCTGTAAAAAGCTCTTAACAAGAATATCGTGGTTAAATCAACAGCCATGTCTGTAAAAGCTCTTAACAAGAATATGTGGTTAAATCAACAGCCATGTCTGTAAAAAAGCTCTTAACAAGAATATCTGGTTAAATCAACAGCATGTCTGTAAAAAGCTCTTAACAAGAATATGGTGGTTAAATCAACAGCCATGTCTGTAAAAGCTCTTAACAAGAATATGGTGGTTAAATCAACAGCCATGTCTGTAAAAGCTCTTAACAAGAATATCGTGGTTAAATCAACAGCCATGTCTGTAAAAGCTCTTAACAAGAATATCTCAGGGTTAAATCATCAGCCATGTCTGCTAAAAGCTCTTAACAAGAATATAGTGGTTAAATCAACAGCCATGTCTGTAAAAAAGCTCTTAACAAGAATTATCGGGGTTAAATCAACAGCCATGTCTGTAAAAAAGCTCTTAAGAATATAAGGGTTAAATCAACAGCCATGTCTGTAAAAGCTCTTAACAAGAATAGCATTGGTTAATGGCTTATGCCATATGTCTGTAAAAGAAGCTCTTAACAAGAATATATCTGGTTAAATCAACAGTCATATCTGTAAAAGCTCTTAACAAGAATATCTGGTTAAATCAACAGCCATGTCTGTAAAAAGCTCTTAACAAGAATATCGTGGTTAAATCAACAGCCATGTCTGTAAAAAAGCTCTTAACAAGAATATAGTGGTTAAATCAACAGCCATGTCTGTAAAAAAAGCTCTTAACAAGAATATCGTGGTTAAATCAACAGCCATGTCTGTAAAAAGCTCTTAACAAGAATATCGTGGTTAAATCAACAGCCATGTCTGGTAAAAGCTCTTAACAAGACCACAATATGGGGTTAAATCAACACCCATGTCTGTAAAAGCTCTTAACAAGAATATCTGGTTAAATCAACAGCCATGTCTGTAAAAGCTCTTAACAAGAATATCGGGTTAAATCAGCCATGTCTGTAAAAGCCAAGAATATCATCAGGTTAAATCAACAGCCATGTCTGTATAAAGCTCTTAACAAGAATATTCGTGGTTAAATCAACAGCCATGTCTGTAAAAAGCTCTTAACAAGAATATCGTGGTTAAATCAACAGCCATGTCTGTAAAAAAGCTCTTAACAAGAATATTGTGGTTAAATCAACAGCCATGTCTGTAAAAGCTCTTAACAAGAATATCTGGTTAAATCAAGCAGCCATGTCTGTAAAAGCTCTTAACAAGAATATCTGGTTAAATCAACAGCCATGTCTGTAAAAAAGCTCTTAACAAGAATATCTTGGTTAAAATCAACAGCCATGTCTGTAAAAGCTCTTAACAAGAATATAGTGGTTAAATCAACAGCCATGTCTGTAAAAGCTCTTAACAAGAATATGGGGTGGTTAAATCAACAGCCATGTCTGTAAAAGCTCTTAACAAGAATATCGAGGGGTTAAATCAACAAATGTCTGTAAAAACTCTTAACAAGAATATCTGGTTAAATCAACTTTGGCTCATGTCTGTAAAAGCTCTTAACAAGAATATCATTATGGTTAAATCAACAGCCATGTCTGTAAAAAGCTCTTAACAAGAATATTGGGTTAAATCAACAGCCATGTCTGTAAAAGCTCTTAACAAGAATATCGTGGTTAAATCAACAGCCATGTCTGTAAAAGCTCTTAACAAGAATATCTGGTTAAATCAACAGCCATGTCTGTAAAAAGCTCTTAACAAGAATATCGGGGTTAAATCAACAGCCATGTCTGTAAAAAGCTCTTAACAAGAATATCGTGGTTAAATCAACAGCCATGTCTGTAAAAAGCTCTTAACAAGAATATCGGGTTAAATCAACAGCCATGTCTGTAAAAAAGCTCTTAACAAGAATATCTGGGGTTAAATCAACAGCCATGTCTGTAAAAAGCTCTTAACAAGAATATAGGTGGTTAAATCAACAGCCATGTCTGTAAAAGCTCTTAACAAGAATATCGTGGTTAAATCAACAAACATGTCTGTAAAAGCTCTTAACAAGAATATATGTCTGTTAAATCAACAGCATGTCTGTAAAAGCTCAACAAGAATATCTGGTTAAAAACAGCCATGTCTGTAAAAAGCTCTTAACAAGAATATCGTGGTTAAATCAACAGCCATGTCTGTAAAAGCTCTTAACAAGAATATCGTTGGTTAAATCAACAGCCATGTCTGTAAAAGCTCTTAACAAGAATATCGTGGTTAAATCAACAGCCATGTCTGTAAAAAGCTCTTAACAAGAATATGGTTAAATCAACAGCCATGTCTGTAAAAGCTCTTAACAAGAATATCGGTGGTTAAATCAACAGCCATGTCTGTAAAAGCTCTTAACAAGAATATCGGGTTAAATCAACAGCCATGTCTGTAAAAAGCTCTTAACAAGAATATCGGGTTAAATCAACAGCCATGTCTGTAAAAAGCTCTTAACAAGAATATAGTGGGTTAAATCAACAGCAGTATGTCTGTAAAAGCTCTTAACAAGAATATCGTGGTTAAATCAACAGCCATGTCTGTAAAAGCTCTTAACAAGAATATCTGGTTAAATCAACAGCCATGTCTGTAAAAGCTCTTAACAAGAATATCGTGGTTAAATCAACAGCCATGTCTGTAAAAAGCTCTTAACAAGAATATCGTGGTTAAATCAACAGCCATGTCTGTAAAAGCTCTTAACAAGAATATCGTGGTTAAATCAACAGCCATGTCTGTAAAAAAGCTCTTAACAAGAATATAGGGGTTAAATCAACAGCCATGTCTGTAAAAAAGCTCTTAACAAGAATATCAGGTTAAATCAACAGCCATGTCTGTAAAAAAAAGCTCTTAACAAGAATATCGTGGTTAAATCAACAGCCATGTCTGTAAAAGCTCTTAACAAGAATATCGGGGTTAAATCAACAGCCATGTCTGTAAAAGCTCTTAACAAGAATATGGGGTTAAATCAACAGCCATATCTGTAAAAGCTCTTAACAAGAATATTGGGGTTAAATCAACAGCCATGTCTGTAAAAGCTCTTAACAAGAATATCGTGGTTAAATCAACAGCCATGTCTGTAAAAACTCTTAACAAGAATATTGTGGTTAAATCAACAGCCATGTCTGTAAAAGCTCTTAACAAGAATATCTGGTTAAATCAACAGCCATGTCTGTAAAAGCTCTTAACAAGAATATCTGGTTAAATCAACAGTTATGTCTGTAAAAGCTCTTAACAAGAATATCGTGGTTAAATCAACAGCCATGTCTGTAAAAAGCTCTTAACAAGAATATCGTGGTTAAATCAACAGCCATGTCTGTAACAAGCTCTTAACAAGAATATCGGGGTTAAATCAACAGCCATGTCTGTAAAAAGCTCTTAACAAGAATATCGGGGTTAAATCAACAGCCATGTCTGTAAAAAGCTCTTAACAAGAATATCTGGTTAAATCAACAGCCATGTCTGTAAAAGCTCTTAACAAGAATATCATGGTTAAATCAACAGCCATGTCTGTAAAAAGCTCTTAACAAGAATATCGGGTTAAATCAACAGCCATGTCTGTAAAAAAGCTCTTAACAAGAATATCGTGGTTAAATCAACAGCCATGTCTGTAAAAGCTCTTAACAAGAATATGGGGTTAAATCAACAGCCATGTCTGTAAAAAAGCTCTTAACAAGAATATCGGGGTTAAATCAACAGCCATGTCTGTAAAAGCTCTTAACAAGAATATCATTGGTTAAATCAACAGCCATGTCTGTAAAAGCTCTTAACAAGAATATCGGGGTTAAATCAACAGCCATGTCTGTAAAAGCTCTTAACAAGAATATCGGGGTTAAATCAACAGCCATGTCTGTAAAAAGCTCTTAACAAGAATATTGGGGTTAAATCAACAGCCATGTCTGTAAAAAGCTCTTAACAAGAATATCGTGGTTAAATCAACAGCCATGTCTGTAAAACTCTTAACAAGAATATGTGGTTAAATCAACAGCCATGTCTGTAAAAGCTCTTAACAAGAATATCTGGTTAAATCAACAGCCATGTCTGTAAAAGCTCTTAACAAGAATATCTGGTTAAATCAACAGCCATGTC
Source organism: Tachypleus tridentatus (assembly GCF_004210375.1). NCBI lineage: Eukaryota > Metazoa > Arthropoda > Merostomata > Xiphosura > Limulidae > Tachypleus > Tachypleus tridentatus. The sequence goes on along the minus strand of NC_134834.1, from coordinate 127,115,153 downwards.
TGTAAAAAAGCTCTTAACAAGAATATCGTGGTTAAATCAACAGCCATGTCTGTAAAAGCTCTTAACAAGAATATCGTGGTTAAATCAACAGCCATGTCTGTAAAAGCTCTTAACAAGAATATGGGGTTAAATCAACAGCCATGTCTGTAAAAAGCTCTTAACAAGAATATCAGGTTAAATCAACAGCCATATCTGTAAAAAGCTCTTAACAAGAATATGGGTTAAATCAACAGCCATGTCTGTAAAAGCTCTTAACAAGAATATCATTGGTTAAATCAACAGCCATGTCTGTAAAAAGCTCTTAACAAGAATATTGTGGTTAAATCAACAGCCATGTCTGTAAAAAGCTCTTAACAAGAATATCTGGTTAAATCAACAGCCATGTCTGTAAAAAGCTCTTAACAAGAATATCTGGTTAAATCAACAGTTATGTCTGTAAAAAGCTCTTAACAAGAATATCGTGGTTAAATCAACAGCCATGTCTGTAAGAAGCTCTTAACAAGAATATCGTGGTTAAATCAACAGCCATGTCTGTAAAAAGCTCTTAACAAGAATATCGGGGTTAAATCAACAGCCATGTCTGTAAAAAGCTCTTAACAAGAATATAAGGTTAAATCAACAGCCATGTCTGTAAAAAGCTCTTAACAAGAATATCGTGGTTAAATCAACAGCCATGTCTGTAAAAAGCTCTTAACAAGAATATCTGGTTAAATCAACAGCCATGTCTGTAAAAAGCTCTTAACAAGAATATCTGGTTAAATCAACAGCCATGTCTGTAAAAAGCTCTTAACAAGAATATCTGGTTAAATCAACAGCCATGTCTGTAAAAGCTCTTAACAAGAATATCGTGGTTAAATCAACAGCCATGTCTGTAAAAGCTCTTAACAAGAATATCGTGGTTAAATCAACAGCCATGTCTGTAAAAAGCTCTTAACAAGAATATCGGGGGTTAAATCAACAGCCATGTCTGTAAAAGCTCTTAACAAGAATATCAGGGGTTAAATCAACAGCCATGTCTGTAAAAAAGCTCTTAACAAGAATATCTGGTTAAATCAACAGCCATGTCTGTAAAAGCTCTTAACAAGAATATCTGGTTAAATCAACAGCCATGTCTGTAAAAGCTCTTAACAAGAATATTTGGTTAAATCAACATGTCTGTAAAAGCTCCAAGTCTGTCAACAGCCATGTCTGTAAAAGCTCTTAACAAGAATATCTGGTTAAATCAACAGCCATGTCTGTAAAAAGCTCTTAACAAGAATATCTGGTTAAATCAACAGCCATGTCTGTAAAAGCTCTTAACAAGAATATCGTGGTTAAATCAACAGCCATGTCTGTAAAAGCTCTTAACAAGAATATCGGGTTAAATCAACAGCCATGTCTGTAAAAGCTCTTAACAAGAATATCGTGGTTAAATCAACAGCCATGTCTGTAAAAAGCTCTTAACAAGAATATCGTGGTTAAATCAACAGCCATGTCTGTAAAAGCTCTTAACAAGAATATCGTGGTTAAATCAACAGCCATGTCTGTAAAAGCTCTTAACAAGAATATCGTGGTTAAATCAACAGCCATGTCTGTAAAAAAGCTCTTAACAAGAATATCGTGGTTAAATCAACAGCCATGTCTGTAAAAGCTCTTAACAAGAATATCGGGTTAAATCAACAGCCATGTCTGTAAAAGCTCTTAACAAGAATATCTGGTTAAATCAACAGCCATGTCTGTAAAAGCTCTTAACAAGAATATCGTGGTTAAATCAACAGCCATGTCTGTAAAAGCTCTTAACAAGAATATCTGGTTAAATCAACAGCCATGTCTGTAAAAAAGCTCTTAACAAGAATATCTGGTTAAATCAACAGCCATGTCTGTAAAAGCTCTTAACAAGAATATCTGGTTAAATCAACAGCCATGTCTGTAAAAGCTCTTAACAAGAATATCGTGGTTAAATCAACAGCCATGTCTGTAAAAAAGCTCTTAACAAGAATATCGTGGTTAAATCAACAGCCATGTCTGTAAAAGCTCTTAACAAGAATATCGTGGTTAAATCAACAGCCATGTCTGTAAAAAGCTCTTAACAAGAATATCGGGTTAAATCAACAGCCATGTCTGTAAAAAAGCTCTTAACAAGAATATCGGGGTTAAATCAACAGCCATGTCTGTAAAAGCTCTTAACAAGAATATCGTGGTTAAATCAACAGCCATGTCTGTAAAAAGCTCTTAACAAGAATATCTGGTTAAATCAACAGCCATGTCTGTAAAAAGCTCTTAACAAGAATATCTGGTTAAATCAACAGTTATGTCTGTAAAAAGCTCTTAACAAGAATATCGTGGTTAAATCAACAGCCATGTCTGTAAAAAGCTCTTAACAAGAATATCGGGGTTAAATCAACAGCCATGTCTGTAAAAAGCTCTTAACAAGAATATCGGGGTTAAATCAACAGCCATGTCTGTAAAAAGCTCTTAACAAGAATATCTGGTTAAATCAACAGCCATGTCTGTAAAAAGCTCTTAACAAGAATATCGTGGTTAAATCAACAGCCATGTCTGTAAAAAGCTCTTAACAAGAATATCGTGGTTAAATCAACAGCCATGTCTGTAAAAGCTCTTAACAAGAATATCGAGGTTAAATCAACAGTCATGTCTGTAAAAGCTCTTAACAAGAATATCGTGGTTAAATCAACAGCCATGTCTCTAAAAAGCTCTTAACAAGAATATCGGGTTAAATCAACAGCCATGTCTGTAAAAGCTCTTAACAAGAATATCGTGGTTAAATCAACAGCCATGTCTGTAAAAGCTCTTAACAAGAATATCGTGGTTAAATCAACAGCCATGTCTGTAAAAGCTCTTAACAAGAATATCGTGGTTAAATCAACAGCCATGTCTGTAAAAGCTCTTAACAAGAATATCTGGTTAAATCAACAGCCATGTCTGTAAAAGCTCTTAACAAGAATATCTGGTTAAATCAACAGCCATGTCTGTAAAAGCTCTTAACAAGAATATCGTGGTTAAATCAACAGCCATGTCTGTAAGAAGCTCTTAACAAGAATATCTGGTTAAATCAACAGCCATGTCTGTAAAAAGCTCTTAACAAGAATATCGTGGTTAAATCAACAGCCATATCTGTAAAAAGCTCTTAACAAGAATATCGGGGTTAAATCAACAGCCATGTCTGTAAAAGCTCTTAACAAGAATATGGGGTTAAATCAACAGCCATGTCTGTAAAAGCTCTTAACAAGAATATCTGGTTAAATCAACAGCCATGTCTGTAAAAAGCTCTTAACAAGAATATCTGGTTAAATCAACAGCCATGTCTGTAAAAAGCTCTTAACAAGAATATCGTGGTTAAATCAACAGCCATGTCTGTAAAAGCTCTTAACAAGAATATCGTGGTTAAATCAACAGCCATGTCTGTAAAAAGCTCTTAACAAGAATATCGTGGTTAAATCAACAGCCATGTCTGTAAAAAGCTCTTAACAAGAATATCGTGGTTAAATCAACAGCCATGTCTGTAAAAAGCTCTTAACAAGAATATCGGGTTAAATCAACAGCCATGTCTGTAAAAAGCTCTTAACAAGAATATCGTGGTTAAATCAACAGCCATGTCTGTAAAAAGCTCTTAACAAGAATATCGTGGTTAAATCAACAGCCATGTCTGAAAAAGCTCTTAACAAGAATATCGTGGTTAAATCAACAGCCATGTCTGTAAAAGCTCTTAACAAGAATATCGTGGTTAAATCAACAGCCATGTCTGTAAAAGCTCTTAACAAGAATATCGGGGTTAAATCAACAGCCATGTCTGTAAAAGCTCTTAACAAGAATATCGGGGTTAAATCAACAGCCATGTCTGTAAAAGCTCTTAACAAGAATATCTGGTTAAATCAACAGCCATGTCTGTAAAAAAGCTCTTAACAAGAATATCGTGGTTAAATCAACAGCCATGTCTGTAAAAGCTCTTAACAAGAATATCGGGTTAAATCAACAGCCATGTCTGTAAAAGCTCTTAACAAGAATATCTGGTTAAATCAACAGCCATGTCTGTAAAAGCTCTTAACAAGAATATCGTGGTTAAATCAACAGCCATGTCTGTAAAAGCTCTTAACAAGAATATGGGGTTAAATCAACAGCCATGTCTGTAAAAGCTCTTAACAAGAATATTGGGGTTAAATCAACAGCCATGTCTGTAAAAGCTCTTAACAAGAATATATTGGTTAAATCAACAGCCATGTCTGTAAAAGCTCTTAACAAGAATATCGTGGTTAAATCAACAGCCATGTCTGTAAAAGCTCTTAACAAGAATATCTGGTTAAATCAACAGCCATGTCTGTAAAAAGCTCTTAACAAGAATATCTGGTTAAATCAACAGCCATGTCTGTAAAAAGCTCTTAACAAGAATATCGTGGTTAAATCAACAGCCATGTCTGTAAAAAGCTCTTAACAAGAATATCTGGTTAAATCAACAGCCATGTCTGTAAAAGCTCTTAACAAGAATATCGTGGTTAAATCAACAGCCATGTCTGTAAAAAGCTCTTAACAAGAATATCGGGGTTAAATCAACAGCCATGTCTGTAAAAGCTCTTAACAAGAATATCGGGGTTAAATCAACAGCCATGTCTGTAAAAAGCTCTTAACAAGAATATCTGGTTAAATCAACAGCCATGTCTGTAAAAAGCTCTTAACAAGAATATCTGGTTAAATCAACAGCCATGTCTGTAAAAAGCTCTTAACAAGAATATCGTGGTTAAATCAACAGCCATGTCTGTAAAAGCTCTTAACAAGAATATCGTGGTTAAATCAACAGCCATGTCTGTAAAAAAGCTCTTAACAAGAATATCGGGGTTAAATCAACAGCCATGTCTGTAAAAAGCTCTTAACAAGAATATCGTGGTTAAATCAACAGCCATGTCTGTAAAAAGCTCTTAACAAGAATATCGGGGTTAAATCAACAGCCATGTCTGTAAAAAGCTCTTTACAAGAATATCGGGGTTAAATCAACAGCCATGTCTGTAAAAAGCTCTTAACAAGAATATTGTGGTTAAATCAACAGCCATGTCTCTAAAAAGCTCTTAACAAGAATATTGTGGTTAAATCAACAGCCATGTCTCTAAAAAGCTCTTAACAAGAATATCTGGTTAAATCAACAGTTATGTCTGTAAAAGCTCTTAACAAGAATATCGTGGTTAAATCAACAGCCATGTCTGTAAAAGCTCTTAACAAGAATATTTGGTTAAATCAACAGCCATGTCTGTAAAAGCTCTTAACAAGAATATCGGGTTAAATCAACAGCCATGTCTGTAAAAAGCTCTTAACAAGAATATCGTGGTTAAATCAACAGCCATGTCTGTAAAAAGCTCTTAACAAGAATATCGGGGTTAAATCAACAGCCATGTCTGTAAAAAGCTCTTAACAAGAATATCGGGGTTAAATCAACAGCCATGTCTGTAAAAAGCTCTTAACAAGAATATTGTGGTTAAATCAACAGCCATGTCTGTAAAAAGCTCTTAACAAGAATATCTGGTTAAATCAACAGCCATGTCTGTAAAAAGCTCTTAACAAGAATATCGTGGTTAAATCAACAGCCATGTCTGTAAAAAGCTCTTAACAAGAATATTTGGTTAAATCAACAGCCATGTCTGTAAAAAGCTCTTAACAAGAATATCGGGTTAAATCAACAGCCATGTCTGTAAAAAGCTCTTAACAAGAATATCTGGTTAAATCAACAGCCATGTCTGTAAAAGCTCTTAACAAGAATATCGGGTTAAATCAACAGCCATGTCTGTAAAAGCTCTTAACAAGAATATCGTGGTTAAATCAACAGCCATGTCTGTAAAAGCTCTTAACAAGAATATCGTAGTTAAATCAACAGCCATGTCTGTAAAAGCTCTTAACAAGAATATCTGGTTAAATCAACAGCCATGTCTGTAAAAGCTCTTAACAAGAATATCTGGTTAAATCAACAGCCATGGCTGTAAACAGCTCTTAACAAGAATGTTTTGGTTAAATCAACAGCCATGTCTGTAAAAAGCTCTTAACAAGAATGTTTTGGTTAAATCAACAGCCATGTCTGTAAAAAGCTCTTAACAAGAATATCGTGGTTAAATCAACAGCCATGTCTGTAAAAAGCTCTTAACAAGAATATCGTGGTTAAATCAACAGCCATGTCTGTAAAAAGCTCTTAACAAGAATATCGTGGTTAAATCAACAGTCATGTCTGTAAAAAGCTCTTAACAAGAATATCTGGTTAAATCAACAGCCATGTCTGTAAAAAGCTCTTAACAAGAATATCTGGTTAAATCAACAGCCATGTCTGTAAAAAGCTCTTAACAAGAATATCGTGGTTAAATCAACAGCCATGTCTGTAAAAAGCTCTTAACAAGAATATCGTGGTTAAATCAACAGCCATGTCTGTAAAAGCTCTTAACAAGAATATCGGGTTAAATCAACAGCCATGTCTGTAAAAAGCTCTTAACAAGAATATCGTGGTTAAATCAACAGCTATGTCTGTAAAAAGCTCTTAACAAGAATATCGGGGTTAAATCAACAGCCATGTCTGTAAAAAGCTCTTAACAAGAATATCGTGGTTAAATCAACAGCCATGTCTGTAAAAAGCTCTTAACAAGAATATCTGGTTAAATCAACAGCCATGTCTGTAAAAAGTTCTTAACAAGAATATCGGGTTTAAATCAACAGCCATGTCTGTAAAAAGCTCTTAACAAGAATATCGTGGTTAAATCAACAGCCATGTCTGTAAAAAGCTCTTAACAAGAATATCGTGGTTAAATCAACAGCCATGTCTGTAAAAGCTCTTAACAAGAATATCTGGTTAAATCAACAGCCATGTCTGTAAAAGCTCTTAACAAGAATATCTGGTTAAATCAACAGCCATGTCTGTAAAAGCTCTTAACAAGAATATCTGGTTAAATCAACAGCCATGTCTGTAAAAAGCTCTTAACAAGAATATCGTGGTTAAATCAACAGCCATGTCTGTAAAAAAGCTCTTAACAAAATATCGTGGTTAAATCAACAGCCATGTCTGTAAAAAGCTCTTAACCAGAATATCGGGGTTAAATCAACAGCCATGTCTGTAAAATGCTCTTAACAAGAATATTGGGGTTAAATCAACAGCCATATCTGTAAAAAGCTCTTAACAAGAATATCGGGGTTAAATCAACAGCCATGTCTGTAAAAAGCTCTTAACAAGAATATCGTGGTTAAATCAACAGCCATGTCTGTAAAAGCTCTTAACAAGAATATCTGGTTAAATCAACAGCCATGTCTGTAAAAGCTCTTAACAAGAATATCTGGTTAAATCAACAGCCATGGCTGTAAAAAGCTCTTAACAAGAATGTTTTGGTTAAATCAACAGCCATGTCTGTAAAAAAGCTCTTAACAAGAATATCTGGTTAAATCAACAGCCATGTCTGTAAAAGCTCTTAACAAGAATATTTTGGTTAAATCAACAGCCATGTCTGTAAAAGCTCTTAACAAGAATATCTTGTTAAATCAACAGCCATGTCTGTAAAAAAGCTCTTAACAAGAATATCTGGTTAAATCAACAGCCATGTCTGTAAAAGCTCTTAACAAGAATATCTGGTTAAATCAACAGCCATGTCTGTAAAAAGCTCTTAACAAGAATATCTGGTTAAATCAACAGCCATGTCTGTAAAAGCTCTTAACAAGAATATCGTGGTTAAATCAACAGCCATGTCTGTAAAAGCTCTTAACAAGAATATCGGGGTTAAATCAACAGCCATGTCTGTAAAAAAGCTCTTAACAAGAATATCGTGGTTAAATCAACAGCCATGTCTGTAAAAAGCTCTTAACAAGAATATCGTGGTTAAATCAACAGCCATGTCTGTAAAAAAGCTCTTAACAAGAATATCGTGGTTAAATCAACAGCCATGTCTGTAAAAGTCTTAACAAGAATATCTGGTTAAATCAACAGCCATGTCTGTAAAAGCTCTTAACAAGAATATCTGGTTAAATCAACAGTTATGTCTGTAAAAGCTCTTAACAAGAATATCGTGGTTAAATCAACAGCCATGTCTGTAAAAGCTCTTAACAAGAATATCTGGTTAAATCAACAGCCATGTCTGTAAAAGCTCTTAACAAGAATATCGGGTTAAATCAACAGCCATGTCTGTAAAAGCTCTTAACAAGAATATCGGGGTTAAATCAACAGCCATGTCTGTAAAAGCTCTTAACAAGAATATCGTGGTTAAATCAACAGCCATGTCTGTAAAAAAGCTCTTAACAAGAATATCTGGTTAAATCAACAGCCATGTCTGTAAAAAAGCTCTTAACAAGAATATCTGGTTAAATCAACAGCCATGTCTGTAAAAGCTCTTAACAAGAATATCGTGGTTAAATCAACAGCCATGTCTGTAAAAAAGCTCTTAACAAGAATATCGTGGTTAAATCAACAGCCATGTCTGTAAAAGCTCTTAACAAGAATATCGTGGTTAAATCAACAGCCATGTCTGTAAAAGTTCTTAACAAGAATATCGGGTTAAATCAACAGCCATGTCTGTAAAAAGCTCTTAACAAGAATATCGTGGTTAAATCAACAGCCATGTCTGTAAAAGCTCTTAACAAGAATATCGTGGTTAAATCAACAGCCATGTCTGTAAAAGCTCTTAACAAGAATATCGTGGTTAAATCAACAGCCATGTCTGTAAAAGCTCTTAACAAGAATATCTGGTTAAATCAACAGCCATGTCTGTAAAAGCTCTTAACAAGAATATCTGGTTAAATCAACAGTTATGTCTGTAAAAGCTCTTAACAAGAATATCGTGGTTAAATCAACAGCCATGTCTGTAAAAGCTCTTAACAAGAATATCAGGGTTAAATCAACAGCCATGTCTGTAAAAAGCTCTTAACAAGAATATCGGGGTTAAATCAACAGCCATGTCTGTAAAAAGCTCTTAACAAGAATATCGTGGTTATATCAACAGCCATGTCACTAAAAGCTCTTAACAAGAATATCGGGTTAAATCAACAGTCATGTCTGTAAAAGCTCTTAACAAGAATATCTGGTTAAATCAACAGCCATGTCTGTAAAAAGCTCTTAACAAGAATATCTGGTTAAATCAACAGTTATGTCTGTAAAAAGCTCTTAACAAGAATATCGTGGTTAAATCAACAGCCATGTCTGTAAAAAGCTCTTAACAAGAATATCAGGGTTAAATCAACAGCCATGTCTGTAAAAAGCTCTTAACAAGAATATCGGGGTTAAATCAACAGCCATGTCTGTAAAAAGCTCTTAACAAGAATATCGGGGTTAAATCAACAGCCATATCTGTAATAAGCTCTTAACAAGAATATCGTGGTTAAATCAACAGCCATGTCTGTAAAAAGCTCTTAACAAGAATATCGTGGTTATATCAACAGCCATGTCACTAAAAAGCTCTTAACAAGAATATCGGGGTTAAATCAACAGTCATGTCTGCAAGAAGCTCTAAACAAGAATATCGTGGTTAAATCAACAGCCATGTCTCTAAAAAGCTTTTAACAAGAATATCGGGGTTAAATCAACAGCCATGTCTGTAAAAAGCTCTTAACAAGAATATCGTGGTTAAATCAACAGCCATGTCTGTAAAAACTCTTAACAAGAATATCGTGGTTAAATCAACAGCCATGTCTGTAAAAAGCTCTTAACAAGAATATCTGGTTAAATCAACAGCCATGTCTGTTAAAAAGCTCTTAACAAGAATATCGTGGTTAAATCAACAGCCATGTCTGTAAAAAAGCTCTTAACAAGAATATCGGGTTAAATCAACAGCCATGTCTGTAAAAGCTCTTAACAAGAATATCGGGTTTAAATCAACAGCCATGTCTGTAAAAGCTCTTAACAAGAATATCGGGGTTAAATCAACAGCCATGTCTGTAAAAAGCTCTTAACAAGAATATCTGGTTAAATCAACAGCCATGTCTGTAAAAGCTCTTAACAAGAATATCGTGGTTAAATCAACAGCCATGTCTGTAAAAAGCTCTTAACAAGAATATCGTGGTTAAATCAACAGCCATGTCTGTAAAAAGCTCTTAACAAGAATATCGTGGTTAAATCAACAGCCATGTCTGTAAAAAGCTCTTAACAAGAATATCGGGGTTAAATCAACAGCCATGTCTGTAAAAGCTCTTAACAAGAATATCGTGGTTAAATCAACAGCCATGTCTGTAAAAGCTCTTAACAAGAATATCGTGGTTAAATCAACAGCCATGTCTGTAAAAGCTCTTAACAAGAATATCGTGGTTAAATCAACAGCCATGTCTGTAAAAGCTCTTAACAAGAATATCTGTTTAAATCAACAGCCATGTCTGTAAAAAGCTCTTAACAAGAATATCTGGTTAAACCAACAGTTATGTCTGTAAAAAGCTCTTAACAAGAATATCGTGGTTAAATCAACAGCCATGTCTGTAAAAAGCTCTTAACAAGAATATCGTGGTTAAATCAACAGCCATGTCTGTAAAAAGCTCTTAACAAGAATATCGTGGTTAAATCAACAGCCATGTCTGTAAAAAGCTCTTAACAAGAATATCGGGTTAAATCAACAGCCATGTCTGTAAAAGCTCTTAACAAGAATATCGTGGTTAAATCAACAGCCATGTCTGTAAAAAACTCTTAACAAGAATATCGTGGTTAAATCAACAGCCATGTCTGTAAAAAGCTCTTAACAAGAATATCTGGTTAAATCAACAGCCATGTCTGTAAAAAGCTCTTAACAAGAATATCTGGTTAAATCAACAGCCATGTCTGTAAAAAGCTCTTAACAAGAATATCGTGGTTAAATCAACAGCCATGTCTGAAAAAGCTCTTAACAAGAATATCATGGTTAAATCAACAGCCATGTCTGTAAAAGCTCTTAACAAGAATATCGTGGTTAAATCAACAGCCATGTCTGTAAAAAGCTCTTAACAAGAATATCGGGGTTAAATCAACAGCCATGTCTGTAAAAAGCTCTTAACAAGAATATCGGGTTAAATCAACAGCCATGTCTGTAAAAGCTCTTAACAAGAATATCTGGTTAAATCAACAGCCATGTCTGTAAAAGCTCTTAACAAGAATATCGTGGTTAAATCAACAGCCATGTCTGTAAAAGCTCTTAACAAGAATATCGGGGTTAAATCAACACCCATGTCTGTAAAAAGCTCTTAACAAGAATATCTGGTTAAATCAACAGCCATGTCTGTAAAAAGCTCTTAACAAGAATATCGTGGTTAAATCAACAGCCATGTCTGTAAAAAGCTCTTAACAAGAATATCGGGGTTAAATCAACAGCCATGTCTGTAAAAGCTCTTAACAAGAATATTGGGGTTAAATCAACAGCCATGTCTGTAAAAAGCCCTTAACAAGAATATCGTGGTTAAATCAACAGCCATATCTGTAAAAAGCTCTTAACAAGAATATCGTGGTTAAATCAACAGTCATGTCTGTAAAAAGCTCTTAACAAGAATATCTGGTTAAATCAACAGCCATGTCTGTAAAAAGCTCTTAACAAGAATATCTGGTTAAATCAACAGTTATGTCTGTAAAAAGCTCTTAACAAGAATATCGTGGTTAAATCAACAGCCATGTCTGTAAGAAGCTCTTAACAAGAATATCTGGTTAAATCAACAGCCATGTCTGTAAAAAGCTCTTAACAAGAATATCGTGGTTAAATCAACAGCCATGTCTGTAAAAGCTCTTAACAAGAATATCGGGGTTAAATCAACAGCCATGTCTGTAAAAAAGCTCTTAACAAGAATATCGGGTTAAATCAACAGCCATGTCTTTAAAAGCTCTTAACAAGAATATCTGGTTAAATCAACAGCCATGTCTGTAAAAGCTCTTAACAAGAATATCTGGTTAAATCAACACAGTTATGTCTGTAAAAGCTCTTAACAAGAATATCGTGGTTAAATCAACAGCCATGTCTGTAAAAAAGCTCTTAACAAGAATATCGTGGTTAAATCAACAGCCATATCTATAAAAAGCTCTTAACAAGAATATCGGGGTTAAATCAACAGCCATGTCTGTAAAAAGCTCTTAACAAGAATATCGTGGTTAAATCAACAGCCATGTCTGTAAAAAGCTCTTAACAAGAGTATCGGGGTTAAATCAACAGCCATGTCTGTAAAAAAGCTCTTAACAAGAATATCGGGGTTAAATCAACAGCCATGTCTGTAAAAGCTCTTAACAAGAATATTGTGGTTAAATCAACAGCCATGTCTCTAAAAAGCTCTTAACAAGAATATTGTGGTTAAATCAACAGCCATGTCTCTAAAAAGCTCTTAACAAGAATATCTGGTTAAATCAACAGTTATGTCTGTAAAAAGCTCTTAACAAGAATATCGTGGTTAAATCAACAGCCATGTCTGTAAAAAGCTCTTAACAATAATATTTGGTTAAATCAACAGTTATGTCTGTAAAAAGCTCTTAACAAGAATATCGGGGTTAAATCAACAGCCATGTCTGTAAAAAGCTCTTAACAAGAATATCGTCGTTAAATCAACAGCCATGTCTGTAAAAGCTCTTAACAAGAATATGGGGTTAAATCAACAGCCATGTCTGTAAAAAAGCTCTTTACAAGAATATCGGGGTTAAATCAACAGCCATGTCTGTAAAAAGCTCTTAACAAGAATATTGTGGTTAAATCAACAGCCATGTCTCTAAAAAGCTCTTAACAAGAATATCTGGTTAAATCAACAGTTATGTCTGTAAAAAGCTCTTAACAAGAATATCGTGGTTAAATCAACAGCCATGTCTGTAAAAAGCTCTTAACAATAATATTTGGTTAAATCAACAGTTATGTCTGTAAAAAGCTCTTAACAAGAATATCGGGGTTAAATCAACAGCCATGTCTGTAAAAAGCTCTTAACAAGAATATCTGGTTAAATCGACAGCCATATCTGTAAAAAGCTCTTAACAAGAATATCGGGGTTAAATCAACAGCCATATCTGTAAAAAGCTCTTAACAAGAATATCGGGGTTAAATCAACAGCCATGTCTGTAAAAAGCTCTTAACAAGAATATTGTAGTTATATCAACAGCCATGTCTGTAAAAAGCTCTTAACAAGAATATCTGGTTAAATCAACAGCCATGTCTGTAAAAAGCTCTTAACAAGAATATCTGGTTAAATCAACAGCCATGGCTGTAAAAAGCTCTTAACAAGAATGTTTTGGTTAAATCAACAGCCATGTCTGTAAAAAGCTCTTAACAAGAATGTTTTGGTTAAATCAACAGCCATGTCTGTAAAAAGCTCTTAACAAGAATATCTGGTTAAATCAACAGCCATGTCTGTAAAAAGCTCTTAACAAGAATATCTGGTTAAATCAACACCCATGTCTGTAAAAGCTCTTAACAAGAATATCTGGTTAAATCAACAGCCATGTCTGTAAAAGCTCTTAACAAGAATATCGTGGTTAAATCAACAGCCATGTCTGTAAAAAAGCTCTTAACAAGAATATCGGGGTTAAATCAACAGCCATGTCTGTAAAAAGCTCTTAACAAGAATATCGTGGTTAAATCAACAGCCATGTCTGTAAAAGCTCTTAACAAGAATATCGTGGTTAAATCAACAGCCATGTCTGTAAAAAGCTCTTAACAAGAATATCGTGGTTAAATCAACAGCCATGTCTGTAAAAAGCTCTTAACAAGAATATCGTGGTTAAATCAACAGTCATGTCTGTAAAAAGCTCTTAACAAGAATATCTGGTTAAATCAACAGCCATGTCTGTAAAAAGCTCTTAACAAGAATATCTGGTTAAATCAACAGCCATGTCTGTAAAAGCTCTTAACAAGAATATCGTGGTTAAATCAACAGCCATGTCTGTAAAAAGCTCTTAACAAGAATATCGTGGTTAAATCAACAGCCATGTCTGTAAAAAGCTCTTAACAAGAATATCGGGGTTAAATCAACAGCCATGTCTGTAAAAGCTCTTAACAAGAATATAAGGTTAAATCAACAGCCATGTCTGTAAAAAGCTCTTAACAAGAATATCGTGGTTAAATCAACAGCCATGTCTGTAAAAAGCTCTTAACAAGAATATCTGGTTAAATCAACAGCCATGTCTGTAAAAAGCTCTTAACAAGAATATCTGGTTAAATCAACAGTTATGTCTGTAAAAAGCTCTTAACAAGAATATCGTGGTTAAATCAACAGCCATGTCTGTAAAAAGCTTCTAACAAGAATATCGTGGTTAAATCAACAGCCATGTCTGTAAAAAGCTCTTAACAAGAATATCGTGGTTAAATCAACAGCCATGTCTGTAAAAAGCTCTTAACAAGAATATCGGGTTTAAATCAACAGCCATGTCTGTAAAAAGCTCTTAACAAGAATATCGGGTTAAATCAACAGCCATGTCTGTAAAAGCTCTTAACAAGAATATCGGTTAAATCAACAGCCATGTCTGTAAAAAGCTCTTAACAAGAATATCTGGTTAAATCAACAGCCATGTCTGTAAAAAAGCTCTTAACAAGAATATCTGGTTAAATCAACAGCCATGTCTGTAAAAGCTCTTAACAAGAATATCTGGTTAAATCAACAGTTATGTCTGTAAAAAGCTCTTAACAAGAATATCGTGGTTAAATCAACAGCCATGTCTGTAAAAAGCTCTTAACAAAAATATCGTGGTTAAATCAACAGCCATGTCTGTAAAAAGCTCTTAACAAGAATATCGGGGTTAAATCAACAGCCATGTCTGTAAAAAGCTCTTAACAAGAATATCGGGTTAAATCAACAGCCATATCTGTAAAAAGCTCTTAACAAGAATATCGGGTTAAATCAACAGCCATGTCTGTAAAAGCTCTTAACAAGAATATCGTGGTTATATCAACAGCCATGTCTGTAAAAAGCTCTTAACAAGAATATCTGGTTAAATCAACAGCCATGTCTGTAAAAAGCTCTTAACAAGAATATCTGGTTAAATCAACAGCCATGGCTGTAAAAAGCTCTTAACAAGAATGTTTTGGTTAAATCAACAGCCATGTCTGTAAAAAGCTCTTAACAAGAATATCTGGTTAAATCAACAGCCATGGCTGTAAAAAGCTCTTAACAAGAATGTTTTGGTTAAATCAACAGCCATGTCTGTAAAAAGCTCTTAACAAGAATATCTTGTTAAATCAACAGCCATGTTTGTAAAAAGCTCTTAACAAGAATATCTGGTTAAATCAACACCCATGTCTGTAAAAAGCTCTTAACAAGAATATCTGGTTAAATCAACAGCCATATCTGTAAAAAGCTCTTAACAAGAATATCTGGTTAAATCAACACCCATGTCTGTAAAAAGCTCTTAACAAGAATATCGTGGTTAAATCAACAGCCAAGTCTGTAAAAAGTTCTTAACAAGAATATCTGGTTAAATCAACAGCCATGTCTGTAAAAGCTCTTAACAAGAATATCGGTTAAATCAACAGCCATGTCTGTAAAAGCTCTTAACAAGAATATCGTGGTTAAATCAACAGCCATGTCTGTAAAAAGCTCTTAACAAGAATATCGTGGTTAAATCAACAGTCATGTCTGTAAAAAGTGCTTAACAAGAATATCTGGTTAAATCAACAGCCATGTCTGTAAAAAGCTCTTAACAAGAATATCTGGTTAAATCAACAGTTATGTCTGTAAAAAGCTCTTAACAAGAATATCGTGGTTAAATCAACAGCCATGTCTGTAAAAAGCTCTTAACAAGAATATCGTGGTTAAATCAACAGCCATGTCTGTAAAAAGCTCTTAACAAGAATATCGGGTTAAATCAACAGCCATGTCTGTAAAAAGCTCTTAACAAGAATATCGGGGTTAAATCAACAGCCATGTCTGTAAAAAGCTCTTAACAATAATATCGTGGTTAAATCAACAGCCATGTCTGTAAAAATCTCTTAACAAGAATATCTGGTTAAATCAACAGCCATGTCTGTAAAAAGCTCTTAACAAGAATATCTGGTTAAATCAACAGTTATGTCTGTAAAAAGCTCTTAACAAGAATATCGTGGTTAAATCAACAGCCATGTCTGTAAAAAAGCTCTAACAAGAATATCGTGGTTAAATCAACAGCCATGTCTGTAAAAAGCTCTTAACAAGAATATCGTGGTTAAATCAACAGCCATGTCTGTAAAAAGTTCTTAACAAGAATATCGGGTTTAAATCAACAGCCATGTCTGTAAAAAGCTCTTAACAAGAATATCGGGTTAAATCAACAGCCATGTCTGTAAAAAAGCTCTTAACAAGAATATCGTGGTTAAATCAACAGTCATGTCTGTAAAAGCTCTTAACAAGAATATCGTGGTTAAATCAACAGTCATGTCTGTAAAAAGCTCTTAACAAGAATATCTGGTTAAATCAACAGCCATGTCTGTAAAAAGCTCTTAACAAGAATATCTGGTTAAATCAACAGTTATGTCTGTAAAAAGCTCTTAACAAGAATATCGTGGTTAAATCAACAGCCATGTCTGTAAAAGCTCTTAACAAGAATATCAGGGTTAAATCAACAGCCATGTCTGTAAAAGCTCTTAACAAGAATATCAAGGGGTTAAATCAACAGCCATGTCTGTAAAAGCTCTTAACAAGAATATCGTGGTTATATCAACAGCCATGTCACTAAAAAAAGCTCTTAACAAGAATATCGGGTTAAATCAACAGTCATGTCTGTAAAAGCTCTTAACAAGAATATCAGGGTTAAATCAACAGTCATGTCTGTAAAGAAGCTTAACAAGAATATCTGGTTAAATCAACAGCCATGTCTGTAAAAGCTCTTAACAAGAATATCTGGTTAAATCAACAGTTATGTCTGTAAAAGCTCTTAACAAGAATATAGTGGTTAAATCAACAGCCATGTCTGTAAAAAAGCTCTTAACAAGAATATCGTGGTTAAATCAACAGCCATGTCTGTAAAAAAGCTCTTAACAAGAATATCGGGTTAAATCAACAGCCATGTCTGTAAAAGCTCTTAACAAGAATATCGGGTTAAATCAACAGCCATGTCTGTAAAAGCTCTTAACAAGAATATCTTGGTTAAATCAACAGCCATGTCTGTAAAAAGCTCTTAACAAGAATATCTGGTTAAATCAACAGCCATGTCTGTAAAAAGCTCTTAACAAGAATATCTGGTTAAATCAACAGTTATGTCTGTAAAAGCTCTTAACAAGAATATTGGTTAAATCAACAGCCATGTCTGTAAAAAGCTTCTAACAAGAATATCGTGGTTAAATCAACAGCCATGTCTGTAAGAAGCTCTTAACAAGAATATCGTGGTTAAATCAACAGCCATGTCTGTAAAAGTTCTTAACAAGAATATCGGGTTTAAATCAACAGCCATGTCTGTAAAAAGCTCTTAACAAGAATATGGGGGTTAAATCAACAGCCATGTCTGTAAAAAGCTCTTAATAAGAATATTGTGGTTAAATCAACAGTCATGTCTGTAAAAAGCTCTTAACAAGAATATCGTGGTTAAATCAACAGTCATGTCTGTAAAAAGCTCTTAACAAGAATATCTGGTTAAATCAACAGCCATGTCTGTAAAAAGCTCTTAACAAGAATATCAGGGTTAAATCAACAGCCATGTCTGTAAAAAGCTCTTAACAAGAATATCGGGGTTAAATCAACAGCCATGTCTGTAAAAAGCTCTTAACAAGAATATCGGGTTAAATCAACAGCCATGTCTGTAAAAGCTCTTAAGAAGAATATCGGGGTTAAATCAACAGCCATGTCTGTAAAAAGCTCTTAACAAGAATATCGGGGTTAAATCAACAGCCGTGTCTGTAAAAAGCTCTTAAGTGTCCCTGTTGTTTACAGATTGGCAGGAAGCACACAATATCTGTTTAAAAAATTAAGTAATTTCAAACATAAGTACAAAATATATATATTTATAAAAAAACATTCTATAGGTTCTAGAAGAAATAAGAAGTGTAATAGGTACCACATAATATCAGAATAGTTTAATTTGATGTTTATAATATTTTCACCTATTAAAAGTGTACACAAATTGTTAATTATTAATTGGATAAACAAAAGGGAAACTGTTTAATAGTCCAGTATATACAAATAATAATAATAACCAATTGCATAGGTCAGAACTTCACCAGATTTAAAGACCAGATATGTAAACTGAATGATGGGTTAGCAGAAGTTTCATGAATGATTTAGAGAAACTGTTGACAGTAATGAAAACAGTACACAGCTTGTCGATTGTTGGCACAGATGTGATGAATGTAGGGTTTGGTCAGGCTTCAAATGTGAACTTGACAAAATTGTAATTTTCTAAATTCATAAAAAATTATTAAATCTATTAATGAATATAGCAAATATGAAAACAGAAATATTGAGACGTCAGTAACAGCATACAGTTCTAAATATTCAGAAAACTGGCTTATAGTGACATAATCAAACGTATTTCTTCAAGACAGCCAATCTCTTACAGATTTGTCATATTTCACAGTTTGTTGTACAGACCTATTTCTTGTCTGAAGATTATGAAACTGAATTAGTGAAACACTCTGCTTTCATAGTGGTCATACAACAAAGTTAATGAACACATTGTTTATAAAACTTGAAGACCATTAACAGAGAATTACTATACTTGTATACTTTAACAAGTGACAACAAAAACCGAAAGATATGGTGTAATAATAGCTACTTGTGACACATTTATAAAATACACTAAACAAAGATATATACCTTCTATTGTACAAATAATCTCTGCTAAATTTTGACAAAATTGACAAATATACTCACATCAGTGTTAATCATGTCCAGACTGTAGTAGTGTGTATATACCTTGGACAGGATGTTCAAAGTTTGATTACATCAGGTAGAAACAAACAAATATACTCACATCAGTGTTAATCATGTCCAGACTGTAGTAGTGTGTATATACCTTGGACAGGATGTTCAAAGTTTGATTACATCAGGTAGAAACAAACAAATATACTCACATCAGTGTTAATCATGTCCAGACTGTAGTAGTGTGTATATACCTTGGACAGGATGTTCAAAGTTTGATTACATCAGGTAGAAACAAACAATTTTGTTTGAGGAATGAAAAGCAAAATTTACATATTTACTATCAAACTAAATAACTTGGAAATATTAAGACAATCATTTTAAGCTTTTCACCCTACTCACCAGAGTTCTTCAGTTAAACATGCACATATATATGTGTGTGTGCTTATATATACATAAACTTTTGTTTGTTCACTGATTCATCTTTTGGCAACTACATTACCACTTTTTGTTATTATACAGTGTTGAAACAGTAAATAACCCTAACTAAAACCAGTCTCTTTAAAAAAACAAACAAGGACAAAGTTTGTTTTGTTATCCTATGAACCTTGTCTAACTTACTGTTCACATCATTATAAATTGAAAGTACTTGTGGCTCACCTTATGCTATCCACTTACATTACCCATGACCTACTCTTACCTTGTAAACATTTTTTATTATTTGTTTTACATAATATAACATTAATGAACTTAAAGGATTCACTTTTTCTATGTTTTAGTTGCTTTTATAATAACATGAAATAAAGTACTTACCTGAACTTGTGTTTTATTTCCAAATCACTGTCAATGACACTTAATCCCACCTTTTGTATACTAATGGTTGTAACACACTAAATAATTTCTGTTTGATTAAATAGTGCACCAAGAAATATAAAATAATAACATGCAAAAAGCATACAATGTTCCTTAACCATTCCAGTTTTTCTAGCTTTCTAACTATGCACCAATAGACATAATAAATTCATCTAAATTAGTAAATATGTTTCCTGTTTGAATGACTTGCAATAAAAAAGAAATTGACAGTTCTCTATACTAAAAACAATGTAATATAATGCATCATTTGATAGATGAAAATCTTGACTTTATATTAGTTATAAATAATATAGTATTAAAGGTAAGAGAGAACCACTAACACATCCTGAAGGGTAAGGATGTGACAGTTGGGTATGGAAATAAGGGTCTGATTTTCTATTGATAGTTATGTAGCCAAACAAAATTTATGGTTTGACTGAGAAATGAAGATATCATGGTAAATAATTTGTGTCATGGTTATTGGTGGGGTGGTGTATAAATTAAAGAAGAGGGAATGCCTAGAGAGAAAAAAGTGACATTTCTCATGTTAGGGGAAGTTAAGGATCTTTTTAATGTTCTTATAGAATTAAGAACTTAAAACTTGTATACCATTGAAATATGGATTATTAGTTACAATGTTATGCTATAATAATTGGTATAATATAAACAAAAACGTATTTAATAAAATATTGATTGTAACTTAATAAAAACATTCGGAGTTTCGCAGTAAAGGATGCCTGTGGTGAGAGAGTTAATTCTTTTTCATGCCATGTAGCCATATACAAGGTGGACAACACTTCATCTTTTCAGAGTATGCTACACTTGTTAATTATTTGTTACACCGTGGAACTTTGAGTGAAAAAGTTACATTTGTTTCTTTGCTCTGTTACTTGGCAGTCTTAAATTTGCAATTTTTTCCAGACATTTAGTATTGTATATCATGGCATTGGAACCAGAAAATGTTATTTACCTACTCTTTTGTCTTGAAATTTTCATTTCATAATCTTTGTATAAATAAACAGTGAATTCAGTTTAAAGGTTTTATTTATTTTATGTCTGTCTGTTTGGACATGAAGTTCTCAAGTATTTTTTCTCTTGTTAGGCCTTCCTAGAACAGTTACAGAAATCTGATTCTGCAAGTGCAATGGGAAATATTATTGGTCAGTTTGGTGTTGGATTTTATTCTACATTCATGGTTGCAGAAAGAGTGGACGTGTACTCACAGTCATACAAGCCTGATGCACGTCCCTTTAAGTGGACTTCTGATGGGTAAATGCTCAGTGAATGCTGTTGAAATACTTACAAGTTCTTGGAATTGTGTAAATTTGAGTTTTAGAAACTGTTTAAATACATTTTAGTTTTGTTTACTTCAGTGTTTATGATACATTTATTTACAGAAATAATTATAAATGTCTTATTTCATACTAGTTGCTTAAAGCTATGACCTTGTCTGTAAAAAAGTGGACAAATGTTTTTACTTAGTTATTTACAATAAATATTTTAATACAATAGTTTTATTTATAAAATACACTCACAATTTATTGTGATGTATCTTAATTTCTAATTACATGTGTTTTATAAATGTTTTTTTTTATGACACCTAAGTTTTGTGGTTATTTATTATCACTTTTATTCATTTATTATTTTAAATATTACTTCTTTTAATCATAGCTCATCACCTAATACATTTTCATTTTTTTTAAAGCACATTAAAGTTGTTCACACATTTCTTGATTGTTGTATTTTCATGATTACCATTGTGTACTTGGAACTACTAAAATATTGTTGAAACAAATGGTAAGACAGTACTGTTCAAAGTGAGTTTTCTTGTGCTTGTACCTATCAGCTGCTAGTACTTAACACTCAGAGTTAAAATATAAAGTTGTTTTTCATACTAGGACTGGAACTTATGAAATCAGTGAAGCAAAAGACGTCCAACAAGGAACAAAGATAGTCCTGCATTTGAAACCAGATTGTGCAGAGTTTGCTAATGAAGATGTGATTAAAGGTTGGTTTTTACGTAACTTATATCCTTAGGTTCACTGTAACGTATGAACATTGTTAACTCTACATTGTTTTATGAATACAGACATTACTGATGTAGTGCAACTGTTTCATGTGGAATTTCAAGACATGTTTAGAGTTAGTGTATTATTTATTATATTTAATGGACAGGAAGTAAGAAAGGTGATGATACAAAATATTCTTTTGTAACTTATCAAATTGTTTCATTTAAAAACTGCATTCGTAATCCACTCTTAATATCTTGAGAACAATCATAATAATTAACCAGTATTGGACTCTATCAGAAAACGACGACCACCAACCCTCTTCTGAAGTGTTAGTACCACAAGAATGATAGTAATAAATGGACTGAATAGTGACCAGTGATCTTCTGAAGTGTTAATGCCACAAAAATGAGAGTAATGAATGGACTGAATAGTGACCAGTGATCTTGTAGTGTTAATACCACAAGAATGATAGTAATAAATGAACTGAATAGTGACCAGTGATCTTCTAGTGTTAATACCACAAGAATGATAGTAATAAATGAACTGAATAGTGACCAGTGATCTTCTGAAATGTTAATACCACAAGAATGATAGTAATAAATGAACTGAATAGTGACCAGTGATCTTCTGAAGTGTTAATACCACAAGAATGATAGTAATAAATGAACTGAATAGTGACCAGTGATCTTCTGAAGTGTTAATACCACAAGAATGATAGTAATAAATGAACTGAATAGTGACCAGTGATCTTGTAAAGTGTTAATACCACAAGAATGATAGTAATAAATGGACTGAATAGTGACCAGTGATCTTCTGAAGTGTTAATACCACAAGAATGACAGTAATAAATGGACTGAATAGTGACCAGTGATCTTGTAGTGTTAATACCACAAGAATGATAGTAATAAATGAACTGAATAGTGACCAGTGATCTTCTTCTGAAGTGTTAATACCACAAGAATGATAGTAATAAATGGACTGAATAGTGACCAGTGATCTTCTGAAGTGTTAATACCACAAGAATGAGCAGTAATAAATGAACTGAATAGTGACCAGTGATCTTGTAGTGTTAATACCACAAGAATGATAGTAATAAATGAACTGAATAGTGACCAGTGATCTTCTTCTGAAGTGTTAATACCACAAGAATGATAGTAATAAATGAACTGAATAGTGACCAGTGATCTTCTGAAGTGTTAATACCACAAGAATGATAGTAATAAATGAACTGAATAGTGACCAGTGATCTTCTTCTGAAGTGTTAATACCACAAGAATGATAGTAATAAATGAACTGAATAGTGACCAGTGATCTTCTGAAGTGTTAATACCACAAGAATGATAGTAATAAATGAACTGAATAGTGACCAGTGATCTTCTGAAGTGTTAATACCACAAGAATGATAGTAATAAATGAACTGAATAGTGACCAGTGATCTTCTGAAGTGTTAATACCACAAGAATGATAGTAATAAATGAACTGAATAGTGACCAGTGATCTTCTGAAGTGTTAATACCACAAGAATGATAGTAATAAATGAACTGAATAGTGACCAGTGATCTTCTGAAGTGTTAATACCACAAGAATGATAGTAATAAATGGACTGAATAGTGACCAGTGATCTTCTGAAGTGTTAATACCACAAGAATGATAGTAATAAATGGACTGAATAGTGACCAGTGATCTTCTGAAGTGTTAATACCACAAGAATGATAGTAATAAATGAACTGAATAGTGACCACTGATCTTCTGAAGTGTTAATACTGCAAGAATGATAATAATAAATGGACTGAATAGTGACCAGTGATCTTCTGAAGTGTTAATACCACAAGAATGATAGTAATAAATGAACTGAATAGTGACCAGTGATCTTCTGAAGTGTTAATACCACAAGAATGATAGTAATAAATGAACTGAATAGTGACCAGTGATCTTCTGAAGTGTTAATACCACAAGAATGATAATAATAAATGAACTGAATAGTGACCAGTGATCTTCTGAAGTGTTAATACCACAAGAATGATAGTAATAAATGAACTGAATAGTGACCACTGATCTTCTGAAGTGTTAATACCACAAGAATGATAATAATAAATGGACTGAATAGTGACCAGTGATCTTCTGAAGTGTTAATACCACAAGAATGATAATAATAAATGAACTGAATAGTGACCAGTGATCTTCTGAAGTGTTAATACCACAAGAATGATAATAATAAATGAACTGAATAGTGACCACTGATCTTCTGAAGTGTTAATACCACAAGAATGATAATAATAAATGAACTGAATAGTGACCACTGATCTTCTGAAGTGTTAATACCACAAGAATGATAGTAATAAATGAACTGAATAGTGACCAGTGATCTTCTGAAGTGTTAATACCACAAGAATGATAGTAATAAATGAACTGAATAGTGACCAGTGATCTTCTGAAGTGTTAATACCACAAGAATGATAGTAATAAATGAACTGAATAGTGACCACTGATCTTCTGAAGTGTTAATACCACAAGAATGATAATAATAAATGGACTGAATAGTGACCAGTGATCTTCTGAAGTGTTAATACCACAAGAATGATAGTAATAAATGAACTGAATAGTGACCAGTGATCTTCTTCTGAAGTGTTAATACCACAAGAATGATAGTAATAAATGAACTGAATAGTGACCAGTGATCTTCTGAAGTGTTAATACCACAAGAATGATAGTAATAAATGGACTGAATAGTGACCAGTGATCTTCTGAAGTGTTAATACCACAAGAATGATAATAATAAATGGACTGAATAGTGACCAGTGATCTGAAGTGTTAATACCACAAGAATGATAGTAATAAATGAACTGAATAGTGACCAGTAATCTTCTTCTGAAGTGTTAATACCACAAGAATGATAGTAATAAATGAACTGAATAGTGACCAGTGATCTTCTGAAGTGTTAATACCACAAGAATGATAGTAATAAATGAACTGAATAGTGACCAGTAATCTTCTTCTGAAGTGTTAATACCACAAGAATGATAGTAATAAATGAACTGAATAGTGACCAGTGATCTTCTGAAGTGTTAATACCACAAGAATGATAGTAATAAATGAACTGAATAGTGACCAGTGATCTTCTGAAGTGTTAATACCACAAGAATGATAGTAATAAATGAACTGAATAGTGACCAGTGATCTTCTGAAGTGTTAATACCACAAGAATGATAGTAATAAATGAACTGAATAGTGACCAGTGATCTTCTGAAGTGTTAATACCACAAGAATGATAGTAATAAATGAACTGAATAGTGACCAGTGATCTTCTGAAGTGTTAATACCACAAGAATGATAGTAATAAATGAACTGAATAGTGACCAGTGATCTTCTGAAAGTGTTAATACCACAAGAATGATAGTAATAAATGAACTGAATAGTGACCAGTGATCTTCTGAAGTGTTAATACCACAAGAATGATAGTAATAAATGAACTGAATAGTGACCAGTGATCTTCTGAAGTGTTAATACCACAAGAATGATAGTAATAAATGAACTGAATAGTGACCAGTGATCTTCTGAAGTGTTAATACCACAAGAATGATAGTAATAAATGAACTGAATAGTGACCAGTGATCTTCTGAAGTGTTAATACCACAAGAATGATAGTAATAAATGAACTGAATAGTGACCAGTGATCTTCTGAAGTGTTAATACCACAAGAATGATAGTAATAAATGAACTGAATAGTGACCAGTGATCTTCTGAAGTGTTAATACCACAAGAATGATAGTAATAAATGAACTGAATAGTGACCAGTGATCTTCTGAAGTGTTAATACCACAAGAATGATAGTAATAAATGAACTGAATAGTGACCACTGATCTTCTGAAGTGTTAATACCACAAGAATGATAATAATAAATGGACTGAATAGTGACCAGTGATCTTCTGAAGTGTTAATACCACAAGAATGATAGTAATAAATGAACTGAATAGTGACCAGTGATCTTCTGAAGTGTTAATACCACAAGAATGATAGTAATAAATGAACTGAATAGTGACCAGAATAATCTTCTTCTGAAGTGTTAATACAAGAAGAATGATAGTAATAAATGAACTGAATAGTGACCAGTGATAATCAAAAAATGATAGTAATAAATGGAATGAATAGTCTGAAGTGTTAATACCACAAGAATGATAGTAATAAATGAACTGAATAGTGACCAGTGATCTTCTGAAGTGTTAATACCACAAGAATGATAGTAATAAATGAACTGAATAGTGACCAGTGATCTTCTGAAGTGTTAATACCACAAGAATGATAGTAATAAATGAACTGAATAGTGACCAGTGATCTTCTGAAGTGTTAATACCACAAGAATGATAGTAATAAATGAACTGAATAGTGACCAGTGATCTTCTGAAGTGTTAATACCACAAGAATGATAGTAATAAATGGACTGAATAGTGTAATCTTCTTCTGAAGTGTTAATACCACAAGAATGATAGTAATAAATGAACTGAATAGTGACCAGTGATCTTCTAAAGTGTTAATACCACAAGAATGATAGTAATAAATGGACTGAATAGTGACCAGTGATCTTCTGAAGTGTTAATACCACAAGAATGATAATAATAAATGAACTGAATAGTGACCAGTGATAAAGTGTTAATACCACTGAATAGTGACCAGTGATCTTCTGAAGTGTTAATACCACAAGAATGATAGTAATAAATGAACTGAATAGTGACCAGTGATCTTCTGAAGTGTTAATACCACAAGAATGATAGTAATGAAAATGAACTGAATAGTGACCAGTGATCTTCTGAAGTGTTAATACCACAAGAATGATAGTAATAAATGAACTGAATAGTGACCAGTGATCTTCTGAAGTGAAGTGTTAATACCACAAGAATGATAGTAATAAATGAACTGAATAGTGACCAGTGATCTTCTGAAGTGTTAATACCACAAGAATGATAGTAATAAATGAACTGAATAGTGACCAGTGATCTTCTGAAGTGTTAATACCACAAGAATGATAGTAATAAATGAACTGAATAGTGACCTGTGATCTTCTGAAGTTAATGAATGATAGTAATAAATGGACTGAATAGTGACCAGTGATCTTCTGAAGTGTTAATACCACAAGATAGTAATAAATGAACTGAATAGTGACCAGTGATCTTCTGAAGTGTTAATACCACAAGAATGATAGTAATAAATGAACTGAATAGTGACCAGTGATCTTCTGAAGTGTTAATACCACAAGAATGATAGTAATAAATGAACTGAATAGTGACCAGTGATCTTCTGAAGTGTTAATACCACAAGAATGATAGTAATAAATGAACTGAATAGTGACCAGTGATCTTCTGAAGTGTTAATACCACAAGAATGATAGTAATAAATGAACTGAATAGTGACCAGTGATCTTCTGAAGTGTTAATACCACAAGAATGATAGTAATAAATGAACTGAATAGTGACCACTGATCTTCTGAAGTGTTAATACCACAAGAATGATAGTAATAAATGAACTGAATAGTGACCAGTGATCTTCTGAAGTGTTAATACCACAAGAATGATAGTAATAAATGGACTGAATAGTGACCAGTGATCTTCTGAAGTGTTAATACCACAAGAATGATAGTAATAAATGAACTGAATAGTGACCAGTGATCTTCTGAAGTGTTAATACCACAAGAATGATAGTAATAAATGAACTGAATAGTGACCAGTGATCTTCTGAAGTGTTAATACCACAAGAATGATAGTAATAAATGAACTGAATAGTGACCAGTGATCTTCTGAAGTGTTAATACCACAAGAATGATAATAATAAATGAACTGAATAGTGACCAGTGATCTTCTGAAGTGTTAATACCACAAGAATGAGAGTAATAAATGGACTGAATAGTGACCAGTGATCTTGTAGTGTTAATACCACAAGAATGATAGTAATAAATGAACTGAATAGTGACCAGTGATCTTCTGAAGTGTTAATACCACAAGAATGATAGTAATAAATGGACTGAATAGTGACCAGTGATCTTCTGAAGTGTTAATACCACAAGAATGATAGTAATAAATGAACTGAATAGTGACCACTGATCTTCTGAAGTGTTAATACCACAAGAATGATAGTAATAAATGAACTGAATAGTGACCAGTGATCTTCTGAAGTGTTAATACCACAAGAATGATAGTAATAAATGAACTGAATAGTGACCAGTGATCTTCTGAAGTGTTAATACCACAAGAATGATAGTAATAAATGAACTGAATAGTGACCAGTGATCTTCTGAAGTGTTAATACCACAAGAATGATAGTAATAAATGAACTGAAATAGTGACCAGTGATCTTCTGAAGTGTTAATACCACAAGAATGATAGTAATAAATGAACTGAATAGTGACCAGTGATCTTCTGAAGTGTTAATACCACAAGAATGATAGTAATAAATGAACTGAATAGTGACCAGTGATCTTCTGAAGTGAATGATAGTAATAAATGAACTGAATAGTGACCAGTGATCTTGTAAAGTGTTAATACCACAAAAATGATAGTAATAAATGAACTGAATAGTGACCAGTGATCTTCTGAAGTGTTAATACCACAAGAATGATAGTAATAAATGAACTGAATAGTGACCAGTGATCTTCTGAAGTGTTAATACCACAAGAATGATAGTAATAAATGAACTGAATAGTGACCAGTGATCTTCTGAAGTGTTAATACCACAAGAATGATAGTAATAAATGAACTGAATAGTGACCAGTGATCTTCTGAAGTGTTAATACCACAAGAATGATAGTAATAAATGAACTGAATAGTGACCAGTGATCTTCTGAAGTGTTAATACCACAAGAATGATAGTAATAAATGAACTGAATAGTGACCAGTGATCTTCTGAAGTGTTAATACCACAAGAATGATAGTAATAAATGAACTGAATAGTGACCAGTGATCTTCTGAAGTGTTAATACCACAAGAATGATAGTAATAAATGAACTGAATAGTGACCAGTGATCTTCTGAAGTGTTAATACCACAAGAATGATAGTAATAAATGAACTGAATAGTGACCAGTGATCTTCTGAAGTGTTAATACCACAAGAATGATAGTAATAAATGAACTGAATAGTGACCAGTGATCTTCTGAAGTGTTAATACCACAAGAATGATAGTAATAAATGAACTGAATAGTGAGTGATCTTCTGAAGTGTTAATACCACAAGAATGATAGTAATAAATGAACTGAATAGTGACCAGTGATCTTCTGAAGTGTTAATACCACAAGAATGATAGTAATAAATGAACTGAATAGTGACCAGTGATCTTCTGAAGTGTTAATACCACAAGAATGATAGTAATAAATGAACTGAATAGTGACCAGTGATCTTCTGAAGTGTTAATACCACAAAAATGATAGTAATAAATGAACTGAATAGTGACCAGTGATCTTGTAACCACCAAAGTGTTAATACCACAAGAATGATAGTAATAAATGAACTGAATAGTGACCAGTGATCTTCTGAAGTGTTAATACCACAAGAATGATAGTAATAAATGAACTGAATAGTGACCAGTGATCTTCTGAAGTGTTAATACCACAAGAATGATAGTAATAAATGGACTGAATAGTGACCAGTGATCTTCTGAAGTGTTAATACTGCAAGAATGATAGTAATAAATGAACTGAATAGTGACCAGTGATCTTCTGAAGTGTTAATACCACAAGAATGATAGTAATAAATGAACTGAATAGTGACCAGTGATCTTCTGTAGTGTTAATACCACAAGAATGATAGTAATAAATGAACTGAATAGTGACCAGTGACTTCTGAAGTGTTAATACCACAAGAATGATAGTAATAAATGAACTGAATAGTGACCAGTGAGTGTTAATACCACAAAAATGATAGTAATAAATGAACTGAATAGTGACCAGTGATCTTGTAGAAGTTAATACCACAAGAATGATAGTAATAAATGAACTGAATAGTGACCAGTAATCTTCTTCTGAAGTGTTAATACCACAAGAATGATAGTAATAAATGAACTGAATAGTGACCAGTGATCTTCTGAAGTGTTAATACCACAAGAATGATAGTAATAAATGAACTGAATAGTGACCAGTGATCTTGTAGTGTTAATACCACAAGAATGATAGTAATAAATGAACTGAATAGTGACCAGTGATCTTCAAAGTGTTAATACCACAAGAATGATAGTAATAAATGAATAGTGTGTTAATACCACAAGAATGATAGTAATAAATGAACTGAATAGTGACCAGTAATCTTCTTCTTCTGAAGTGTTAATACCACAAGAATGATAATAATAAATGAACTGAATAGTGACCAGTGATCTTCTGAAGTGTTAATACCACAAGAATGATAGTAATAAATGAACTGAATAGTGACCAGTGATCTTGTAGTGTTAATACCACAAGAATGATAGTAATAAATGAACTGAATAGTGACCAGTGATCTTGTAAAGTGTTAATGCCACAAAAATGAGAGTAATAAATGAACTGAATAGTGACCAGTGATCTTCTGAAGTGTTAATACCACAAGAATGATAGTAATAAATGGACTGAATAGTGACCAGTGATCTTCTGAAGTGTTAATACTGCAAGAATGATAGTAATAAATGAACTGAATAGTGACCAGTGATCTTCTGAAGTGTTAATACTGCAAGAATGATAGTAATAAATGAACTGA
The DNA here is from genome assembly GCF_004210375.1 of Tachypleus tridentatus. Lineage (NCBI taxonomy): Eukaryota > Metazoa > Arthropoda > Merostomata > Xiphosura > Limulidae > Tachypleus > Tachypleus tridentatus. Next base: position 127,084,902 of record NC_134834.1, on the reverse strand, counting down.
ATAGTGACCAGTGATCTTGTAGTGTTAATACCACAAGAATGATAGTAATAAATGAACTGAATAGTGACCACTGATCTTCTGAAGTGTTAATACCACAAGAATGATAGTAATAAATGAACTGAATAGTGACCAGTGACCTTCTGAAGTGTTAATACCACAAGAATGATAGTAATAAATGAACTGAATAGTGACCAGTGATCTTGTAAAGTGTTAATACCACAAAAATGATAGTAATAAATGAACTGAATAGTGACCAGTGATCTTGTAGTGTTAATACCACAAGAATGATAGTAATAAATGAACTGAATAGTGACCAGTAATCTTCTTCTGAAGTGTTAATACCACAAGAATGATAATAATAAATGAACTGAATAGTGACCAGTGATCTTCTGAAGTGTTAATACCACAAGAATGATAGTAATAAATGGACTGAATAGTGACCAGTGATCTTGTAGTGTTAATACCACAAGAATGATAGTAATAAATGAACTGAATAGTGACCAGTAATCTTCTTCTGAAGTGTTAATACCACAAGAATGATAATAATAAATGAACTGAATAGTGACCAGTGATCTTCTGAAGTGTTAATATCACAAGAATGATAGTAATAAATGAACTGAATAGTGACCAGTGATCTTGTAGTGTTAATACCACAAGAATGATAGTAATAAATGAACTGAATGGTGACCAGTAATCTTCTTCTGAAAAACTGTTTTAATTTATTCTTCAGTGACCAAGAAAAAACGTTTTAAGATTATTAAGTGGGTGTAAATAATTTTATAAGAAAAGTTATTAAAAAATCAGAAAAACATTCATATTACTTTTAAAAATTAAAATAAGTTAAATATCTACAGTTAAATATATACAGTGTTTTGTGACTCAAATCTATTTTAAATTGTCACCAAATTTTCTAAAAAAAGAAAGATATAGATTGAACCTTTTCACACTTTCATTTCACTGGTGTATGTGAAGTGATAAATTGTTCATAAAATATCCACTTTAATCACTTAGTTTGTTCTAAGATTTATAATAGGAAATATCTCCTCAGGGCTAAAAGGTTAATATCTTTATCATTCTGATGGTGAACTTGATAGTATTACCTGCTATAAATGTCACATGAAACTAATAATTTTTATAGAGAATTAATCTATTCAACTTGTGTGTAGAAGTAACCATTCATTTAAACTTACAGATGTTATCAAGAAATACAGTAATTTTGTTGGAAGTCCAATATATCTGAATGGAAAGCAAGTTAACACCCTTCATGTGAGTTTTCTATAATGTTACTTGTATTTGTTTTTCAGATCATTTTTATTGGATGAAGTGTTTTGAGCAATTTTTCTAGTCATGTGTTATGTAGTAATTAATAAAACATTTTGTGTTTTAAAACACAATAGATAACCAGAAAGATTATTGTATTTTTCGTTCTGTTTACCAAAGCTTCCATGGTTTCATAGATTGTATGTGAATTTGTTGGGAGATATTTACTAAACAGTTAACATTTGTTGTTATTTCTGAACATGTATCTAGTGGTGTTCTGTGTGTACTTCAGATAGGAAATAGAAATAAATAAATTTTAGTATTCACCTTTTGTTTTTTTAATAATAATAATTTAAGAGTTGAAATTGGTAATTAGATTAGTGTTGTATTTATTAAATAAATATATGTCTTGTAATGTTTATGTTTTTGGTCACTTTCATTTTTGTAATACACATTTTGTGGGGATGAAAAATTGAACAGAATAACATGTTTACCTTTCTCATCTGTAATACAACCATGTCTACAGTTCCAGTCTAAGAGCTTGTTTCTGTTATATTAAAAAATCTGACTAGTCTGTCAGTAATCCAGCATAAAACTGAAAACTTTGTCTCAGGAAGTTGGGCATAGGCCTAATCTTAATCTTTTGTGCCTATTAATTTGAAACATGGATGTAACACAAATTTTGTACCTGGATAGTATGTGTTATTTCTTAATTGCTTATGTTGTAAAAGTGCAGAAAATGGTCAAGTATTCCCTTCAAACTTTGCTTTTGTGACATGGATAATGAAATTCAGAAATTAACCTATTTTCTATGTAAAACAGGTAAATTTGCACATTTTCATGTACATAACTCTGAATAAAACAACATATGAATCAAGATTAACATGTATTTATACTAAAGTTATACAAAAATGTTTAGAAGTGAGTAGTTTTTCAAGATTTTCGACTGTAATGTAAATCACTTTCATGTATCAGCCCCCAAATATAGTCTCCCATTATGTTTTTGTTATACAATACTTGGTAGCAGCATTCAAAGTCCAGTATATCTTGGTGGAAGCACTTACCTTGCTTTTCTGAGTATGTCTCCCATGTTCTCCTTGGATATGGACTTTACATACTGCAGCCCATTTTGCCGTAGAGTTCTTCACCAGAGCCTCAACCAGTTCCACATAATTTTCATCCTTGTGATTGCCCAAGTAGCCCTGAACCACTGCACAAAGCTGCCTCAAGCTTTTTTTTTCCTTCCTAATGAGCTTCTTGAGAGTTCTGTACACCCAGGATCTTCTTTATTTATGATCCAACAAAGACACCAGCTTTGACCTTTGCCTCAGACAGCTTAATGAAGAAATCTCGAAGGTACTTGAAAGCTGCAGACTCTTTATCAAGAGTTGTGACCAATTGTTTCATAAGACCAAATTTTATGTGCAATGGTGGGAACAACACCTTCTGGAGGTCCACTAGTGGCTCACACTTGACATTGTGCCTCCCCACAGAGAACTCGATCTGTTGTGGCCAGTGCTTCCTGTTGTAGTGTGCTGTGGTGTCCCTGCTGTCCCAAAGGCAAAGATAACAGGTAAACTTGGTAAAGCCTCCTTGGAGACCCATCAGGAATGCCACCATTTTGAAGTCTCCGATAACCTCCCAGCCATATTCATCATACTTCAAGGCTTCTAGCGAGGTTTTGATGCTGTTGTATTCCTGTTTGAGGTGCACCGGAAGATATTTAAATTTTAAAAGCTCTAAAATTTGTATAATATGAAATCTTACTATTCAAGCAAGCAAAAATTGTCTGTCTTACCTTCTAGAGTGTTTTTGCAGTGCTTACAGGTAAAATGAGGTGCCCAGGGTTTGTCTTGATTTCTGACAGACATGCCAAAATATGCCTTGTAAGCTTCACACATTTTAGTAGATGCTGTCACAGAGTACTTTTTGCTCTTGTCTTGATAACTTGGCCACATGCATAGCAGAATGCATCTGATAATGCTTGCAGCTTCTTGATGCCATCTCTGATAAAATCAGATAGGTCTATGTGTTCACTTAGGCAGCTAGAACTAAACTGAAGTGGTGAATGGTGAGTCCCTGTGTATATATTACTATGGAAGGTTCTAGAAAATTCTAAAAGGTTCTTCAAAATTCTTGCAAGTTTTAAACAACATTCTAGAAAGTTCTTAAAAATTCTCTATTAGCTATTCAATACTGAATCTACCTGGAATGTTCTGGAAAACAGGTAAATATTGGAAATTTCATTACCCAGGTCACAAAAGCAAAGTTTAAAGAGAAAATATAGTCTTTCCCATTTACTTTGGCATAAGCAATTGGGAAATAACATTTTCTAACCAGCAACAAGAAAAAAGTAAAAATTTTGTTACAGAGTGTAATATTTGTAAACTTATGGTAAAACTTGTTCTTAGCCTAATCTTCATTTTGTGGCTGTTTGTTTTAGACACTTGGTCGATAAGTTACATTCAATTTGACTCACGCCTGATCTTGATTTTTCACTAATCAATCTGTACTGTACCTTGTAGTCTGTCAACATTAAGCTAACGAATCACACAATTTACAATATTTCATTTATGAGAAGTTTTATTTCTGATTTACAATTCCTCTGCCAGGCGGTATGGTTGTTAGATCCAAAAGATGTTACACGCCAAATGCACCATTAATTCTACAGGTTTGTTTCTAACTCATTTGATGCTCGCTACTGCTACATTATAAAACTGATGCCCCAATCAATATTCGTAGTGTGCTTTACGGCCTGAAGGCAAGCCTGGATTATTTGAAATGAGTCGTGAAACAGATGTTGGAGTGGCACTTTACAGTCGAAGGTTTTGATCAAAAACAGAGCTGACAACATTGTACCAAAGTGGTTGAGATTTGTCAAAGGTACGAAGGTTCACATTTTATTTTCACAAGTTGGGTTTTTTTTATAAACTATTAATGAAATGTGATGCTCAACTTAATTTAAAAGCATGTTAAAATTTTAACCAAAGGGAATTTTATTTTGAATTAATATATAAATGTTAAACTCTCATTTATTGTAATTATCATTAACAATGTAATACTTATAAGCCTATAATTCAAATCATTTAAAAAAGTGAATATTTCCTGGCAGATTTTAGTTTTATTGTACTAAAAAGTGTATCACATAAAACCTATTTAAAAAATACCACTTAAGATTATCTCACATTACTTCGCTTTATTTTAGGGACAGTACAAAATTTATATGGATACCACTTAAACTCATAAAAAATGATATCAATTTGTGTTTGTTTGTACAAAATATGAAGCAGTGTTAATCTGTGCTAACCAAAGCTGTAGATCTTTTTCTAGTGAGTTCTTTCAAATTATCAGGTTCAATTAATTCAACTTGCAGTCCACCTAACAGTAACAAACTATGTTGTTTACCATTTCTAGAAGCTTGAACACTTGTACATTGTAAAACACGCTACCACAAAGTAACTCAATCAGTGTGATTAGATTTGTGAATACTTCACAAAAAACATGCTTACTGATTCAGTTCTCTATCTTGGGAAAACAAATGTTTCTTTGATTACGTAACTCTAGTCTTGAACCAATGATCCCATATTTGTAATCAATCTTTGAAGGCATGGTAAAACATGAACATAAAACTCTATAGGCATTTTATACCATCTATCTAACATTTAAATTACAACATTAACTTGTAACACTACTGCCACTTTACTGAAGTTTAAGTAATGTTTTATTATACAGAATCTTTTGGATTCTACTTCAGGAGAGTTTCTTTACTGAAGTTATTTTGTTAGGTTTTATTGGTAGTGAGAGTTTCTTTACTGAAGTTATCTAAATTTGATAAACAGGGTTGTAGACAGTGAGGACATTCCTTTAAATCTCAGCCGAGAATTGTTGCAAGACAGTGCTTTTAATAAGGTAAAACCACAATGAGAGAGTTCTGGTTATTTATTCCTCAGTATAAGTTAGTTGTGTAATAACTTTTTATGTTTAATATCTCAAGAGTATATATTTATTATAACTGATTTGTTTATCAAGTTCTGCTTACTAAAACTGTAATGTTAAAGTATTTTAAATAGGGTTAAAACAATGTAGGAAAACCCATTATGTAGTGCAATTAGAATTACATTGTGTGAGATTCTTACTTGATTTCAGTTTGTTGTGTAACAACCGAGGATTTGATCACTTGTTGCTATAAAAAAATGTACATTTCAACCTGTTGCCAGGAATTCTTGCAGAGAATCTGTAAAAAACTTTCACTTATTATAACATAAATATGTATATATATTGGTGGTTTTATTTTAGTGTCACAGAATACATTACTGGACAATAAAGGAGAAAAGGTTTTGACCAGCTAAAGTTTTTTTTATTTATAAAGTATCCCCTTCTGTAAAGATTGTATGTTTTCTGTGTATAAATGTAACACGTTATTCTTGGTTGTTTCTCAGAAAAATACGAACTGTGATCACAAACAGACTCCTACGCTACCTCCAAGACCAAATGAGGAAAGATCCTGAAAACTATGATAAATTTTTAATGATTATGGTTTATTTCTTAAAGAAGGTATAGTTTCTAGTCAAGAACAAACAGAAAAGGTATAGTAACAAAATTAATTCACTTTATTTATTTTAGATTATAAAATGTGTGTGTAAATTTAATGAAAAAACCTCTTACAGATATGTGAAGTAAGAAACTATTGTAACTGAACATACACTGTCAAAGACAAAGCTTAGAATCCTCTCATGTAACAATTTAATTTTCAGAAACCGATGAGACATATTTTCTCTAACTATTTGAATATCATAGTCACAGTTTTGTTTACAAATACTCTAGAAATACTGTCTGTATTATTCTAAACATTTTTCTCACCATTTATTAACAAAGGTATCAGCTAATAATAAAGCTGAAAATTTAGGTTTAATCCAAATAAATGTTTCCGCATGGCTTTTTTTCTGAAATGCAAATTGTTAGAGCATTCTGTTACAGATTAAATTGTTCTGAACTCAGAAACTGTAGACTCTAAATCTTCTAAGAAAAAAAACAGACTTTTTGATTCTTTAAATGCATATTTTTACGGTGCCTTAATAATTATCACCATACCATATGAAATTTTCAGTCTATTTATAAAAGGTGGATAACAACATGGTTTGGATTAGTTTTGAGCCAGATTGGTAAATTGGGAATTTTGGCCAGATGCTGGTAACATTTAAAATTTAACAAGAAGTTAAATTTAAGTAAAACAAAATCCTGAGATTGATGTGACCTACTGACATCTATGGTGTTAATTTGTGGGTTATTTACACCATATTATATCTTTATGTATTGTTATGAATTTAATAATAAATATATTGTTTAATTCCAACAGAAGATGTCTAATGCTTGTTTGTTTGTTCTATAATGAAAATAATATGAAATAAACACAATAATAACTTCTAGTGGGAATACTTTTCAGTTATTAAATAAATTCATAGAATTTAATCCATTAGCTGGTACATCTTATGAAATAATAAATGTTCCTAATAATACTTGTTTATTTTCAACACATGCACAACAGTGGGATAAAAGTTTATAAATATAATAATTATAATTCTTCTTTTGTTATTTTGTGCAAGAAAATATCCAGCTAATTAATGCAATGTTTTCAATTTAATAATAATTTTGTTTCATCTAATATTACTAAAAGATGTCCAGTAAGTGAGTGAAAGTTTAATTGCAGTTTTCTTTAATATCACCAAAATATATCCAGCAAATTAATGACATTTGATAAATTTAAATATAATCATTTTGTTTTATTCAATATCAACAAGTGATATTGGGAATTCCATGACATTTTGTTTATGTAATAAATTTTGTTTTGCTTAATGTCACCAAAAGGTATCCAGCAAATTGATGAAATTTTGAGAACTTAATAGATCATTGGAAATATTATCACCTAAAATAATCTTACAAGAAGCTGTTATTTATTTTATACTCAAGCATGCACTCACATTTAATAAAATTTTATTTTTATTGATTTGATTTACTGTGATGTACCATTTAATAATTGTTCTTGCATTACTGAATATCATTGTGTCCAAACATTTTCAGAGTTAGATGTACATATGTTTGTTTAATCTTAAAACACTGGTGAGACTTTGCACCATCTGATGTTAATGATTGAAAATTTGATGCTGGTATTCTAGGGTTAAAAATAAATCTTACTGCTACTACTAATGTTTTAGTCCAGATTGTACATTATGGAACAAACTAAGTCTTGTCTTATTTTTATTGTTTCAAATCAGTGTTACTAAATATTAGTTGTTATACAAGAGCAAAGTATATTTCACATTTCTGGTAATACATCTGTCATTATTTAGTATCTTATTGCTTTTAAAGTCTTTTATTTCTCATGGTATAACCAAAAATAGACTTGTAGTTTTATTTGAACTTTAATTTTTTATTGCTTGAACTGAGCTTAATTAAAAGAAGTCTTGTGTCCCTAATTATTACTTATACCTATAAAGCATTTAGAATAATTTTTGATAAAAATTTGAAAATAATATATTAACTGAAGAGTTATTTAACAGGAAGAAATAGCCAAACTACTATGGTTTGAATCATCTTTAAAGCCAGCAGGTGAAAAAGTTTCTTTGGCTGAATATTGCAGTCGAATGAAAGATGACCAGAAAGATATTTATTACCTTGCTGCTCCTAGGTTGGTTTTACAATGTTTAGAGAAGTTTAATCAGACAGTACGTTAAGATCACAAGTTAGTACCTCTATAGTTTATCAATTACTGTGATAACTTTACCTGAAAACTTCCAAAATTTCATTAAAAAGTATTATCATTAAGTAATAATTAATAATATGATTGTAGTCTCTGTGTACTAGTTTAATGTGTTATAAATATCGAGCTCTCTGTAGAAGTATAATAAGTTGTAAATATCTAGTTTCTGTGTAGTTGTATAATAAGTTGTAAATATCTAGTCTGTGTAGTAGCATAATAAGTTGTAAACATCTAGCTCTGTGTAGTAGCATAACAAGTTGTAAACATCCAGTTTCTGTGTAGTAGCATAACAAGTTGTAAACATCCAGCTCTGTGTAGTAGCATAACAAGTTGTAAACATCCAGCTCTGTGTAGTAGCATAAGTTGTAAACATCCAGCTCTGTGTAGTAGCATAACAAGTTGTAAACATCCAGCATCCGTAGCAGCATAACAAGTTTGTAAACATCCAGCTCCTGTGCAGCAGCATAACGTTGTAAACATCCAGCTCCTGTGTAGTAGCATAACGTTGTAAACATCCTATTCTGTGCAGCAGCAGCGTAACGCTCGTAAACATCCAGCTCCTGTGCAGCAGCATAACAAGCCGTAAACATCCAGCTCCTGTGCAGTAGCATAACAAGTCTGTAAACATCCAGCTCCGTGTAGCATAACAAGCTTGTAAACATCCAGCTCCCTCTGCAGCAGCATAAGTTCAAACATCCAGCTCCTGTGCAGCAGCATAACAAGTCTATGTAAACATCCAGCTCCCGTGCAGTAGCATAACAAGCTGTAAACATCCAGCTCTGCGTAGCAGCAGCATAACAAGTGCAAACATCCTTCCCCTGCAGTAGCATACAAGCCAGTAAACATCCAGCTCCGTGCAGCAGCATAACAAGCCGTAAACATCCAGCTCCTGTGCAGTAGCATAACAAGCTTGTAAACATCCAGCTCCTGTGCAGCAGCATAACAAGTTGTAAACATCCAGTTCTGCAGTAGCATAACAAGTTGTAAACATCCAGCTCCTGCAGCATAACAAGTTTGTAAACATCCTATTCCTGCAGCAGTAGCTTGTAAACATCCAGCTCTGCAGTAGCATAACAAGTTGTAAACATCCAGTCTCCTGTGTAGTAGCATAACAAGTTGTAAACATCCAGCTCCTGTGTAGCAGCATAACAAGTTGTAAACATCCAGCTCTGTGTAGCAGCATAACAAGTTGTAAACATCCAGCTCTGTGTAGTAGCATAACAAGTTGTAAACATCCAGTCTCGCAGTAGTGTCAGTAGCATAACAAGTCGTAAACATCCAGCTCCGCAGTAGCAGCATAACAAACTGTAAACATCCAGCTCTCTGTGCAGTAGCATAACAAGTTGTAAACATCCAGCTCCTGTGTAGTAGCATAACAAGTCGTAAACATCCAGTTCTGTAGCAGCATAACAAGTCGTAAACATCCAGCTCTGTAGCAGTAGCATAACAAGTTTGTAAACATCCAGCTCTCCTGCAGTAGCATAACAAGCCGTAAACATCCAGCTCCCTGCGTAGCAGCATAACAAGTTGTAAACATCCAGTTCTGCGTAGTAGCATAACAAGTTGTAAACATCCATTCTGTAGCAGCATAACAAGTCTGTAAACATCCAGCTCCTGTGTAGCAGCATAACAAGTTTGTAAACATCCAGTCTCTGCAGTAGCAGCATAACATCCAGTTGTAAACATCCAGCTCTGTGCAGCAGCATAACAAGTTGTAAACATCCAGTCTCTGTGTAGTAGCATAACAAGTTGTAAACATCCTAGCTCTGCAGTAGCATAACAAGTTGTAAACATCCAGCTCTGTGTAGTAGCATAACAAGTTGTAAACATCCAGCTCTGTGTAGTAGCATAACAAGTTGTAAACATCCAGCTTCCGTGTAGTAGCATAACAAGTTGTAAACATCCAGCTCCTCAGCAGTAACGTTTGTAGCATAACAAGCTTGTAAACATCCAGTCTCCAGTAGCATAACAAGTTGTAAACATCCAGCTCCCTGTGTAGTAGCATAACAAGCTTGTAAACATCCAGCTCCTGTGTAGTAGCATAACAAGCGTTGTAAACATCCAGCCTGTGCAGTAGCATAACAAGTTGTAAACATCCATTCTGTGTAGCAGCATAACAAGCTTGTAAACATCCTTATTCTGTGTAGTAGCATAACAAGTTGTAAACATCCTTAGCTGCGTGTAGTAGCATAAACAAGTTGTAAACATCCAGCTCTGTGTAGTAGCATAACAAGCTTGTAAACATCCAGCCCTGCGTAGCAGCATAACAAGTTGTAAACATCCAGCTCTGTGCAGCAGCATAACAAGTTGTAAACATCCAGTCTCCTGCGTAGTAGCATAACAAGTTGTAAACATCCTGTCTGTGCAGTAGCATAACAAGTTGTAAACATCCAGTTCCTGTGTAGCAGCATAACAAGTTGTAAACATCCAGCTCCGTGTAGTAGCATAACAAGTTGTAAACATCCAGTTCTGTGCAGTAGCATAACAAGCTTGTAAACATCCAGCTCCTGTGTAGTAGCATAACAAGTTGTAAACATCCAGCTCTGTGTAGTAGCATAACAAGTTGTAAACATCCAGTCTCTGTGCAGTAGCATAACAAGTCTGTAAACATCCTTTCTGTAGTAGCATAACAAGTTGTAAACATCCAGCTCCCGTGTAGCAGCATAATGTTGTAAACATCCAGGTTCTGTGTAGTAGCATAACAAGTTGTAAACATCCCTCTGCGTAGTAGCATAACTGTAAGCAGCAGCAGTAAGTCCTTGTAAACATCCAGTTCTGTGCAGTAGCATAACAAGTTTGCAACATCCAGCTCCTGTGCAGTAGCATAACAAGCCGTAAACATCCATTCTGCGCAGTAGCATAACCGTTGTAAACGTCCAGCTTCTGCGTAGTAGCAACATGCTTGTAAACATCCAGCTCCTGTGTAGCAGCATAAGCGTTGTAAACGTCCAGTTCTCTCCAGCTTTGTAGCATAACAAGCCTGTAAACATCCAGTCTCTGTGCAGTAGCATAATAGTCTGTAAACGTCCATTCTGTGTAGTAGCATAACAAGCTTGTAAACGTCCAGCTCTGTGTAGTAGCATAAAAGTTGTAAACATCCGTCTCTCTGTGTAGCTGCATACAAGCCGTAAACATCTAGTTGTAGCAGCATAACAAGCCGTAAACTCCAGCTCTGTCCAGCAGCATACAAGTTGTAAACTAGCTCTGTGCAGTAGCATACAGCATTTTGTGTAGCTTGTATTAACATCCTAGTTCTTGTGTAGTTGCATAACAAGTTGTAAACATCCTTGTTCTGTGTAGCAGCAGTATAACAAGTTGTAAACATCCAGTCTCTCGCAGTGCATAACAAGTTGTAAACCTAGCCAATTCTGTAGCATAATTGTAAACATCCTGCTCTGCGTAGCAGCAAGTTGTAAACAATTCCTGTGTAGTAGTAAACAATCCAACATCCTGTTATGTGCAGTAGCATAACAAGTTGTAAACATCCAGCTCCGTGTAGCAGCATAACAAGTCAGTAAACATCCAGTTCTGCGTAGTAGCATGCATAACAAGTTGTAAACATCCTCCCATGTAGTAGCATAACAAGTTGTAAACATCCAGCCTGCGTAGTAGCATAACAAGTTGTAAACATCCAGTTCTGTAGCAGCATAACATGTTGTAAACATCCTTGCTCTGCGCAGTAGCATAATGTCAGGTGTACATCCAGCCTCCGTAGTAGCATAACAATGTAAACATCTGTTCTAGTAGCATAACAAGTTGTAAACGTCCAGCTTCTGTGCGTGTAGCATAGCATGTAAACAAGTTGTAGCAAGCTTGTAAAGCTCCAGTCTCTGTGCAGTAGCATAAGTTGTAAACATCCTATATTCTGCGTTGCAGCATAACAAGTTGTAAACATCCAGCTCTCCGCAATAGCATAACAAACTGTAAACAGCTCTCCCAGTAGTACAACAATAAACATCCAGTCTCCAGGTTGTAAACATCCTTGTAAACATCCTTTCTCTGCAGTAGCATAACAAGCTTGTAAACGTCCAGCTCCTGTAGTAGCGTACGTCCAGCTCTGCGTAGTAGCATAAAAGCTTGTAAACATCCAGCTCCCTGCGTAGTAGCATAACAAGTTGTAAACATCCTTGCTCTGTGTAGTAGCATAACAAGCCGTAAACATCCAGCTCCGTAATAGCATAACAAGTTTGAAACATCCTGCTCTGTGCAGTAGCATAACAGGTTGTAAACGTCCAGCTCCTATAGGTGCAGCAGATAGCATAACAAGCCAGTAAACATCCAGCTCTGCGTGTAGTAGCATAACGCTTGTAAACATCCTATTCTGTGTAGTAGCACAACAAGCCGTAAACATCCAGTTCTCTCCTGTAGCAGCATAACAAGCTCTGCAAAACATCCTGTAAACCTCCAGTGCAGCAGCATAACAAGTCAAACGTCCAGTTTCCTCGCAGTAGCATACCGTTGTAAACATCCAGTTCTTTGCGGCCAGTCATAGTCAAGCATAACAAGTCCAGTTTAAACGTAGCATAACAGCTTGTAACTCTCTGTGTAGCAGCATAACAAGTTTGTAAACATCTAGCTCTGCAGTAGCCGTGTATTAGCGTGTAAACATCCAGCTCTGTGTAACATCATAACAAGTGTAGTAGCTTAACAAGCGTATTGTAAACATTCTCGTAGCAACATCCAGTCATCCTGTGTAGTAGCATAACAAGTTTGTAAACATCTAGCTCCTGCGTAGTAGCATAACAAGCTGTAAACATCCAGCTCCTGTGCAGCAGCATAACGTTGTAAACATCCTATTCTGTGTTACAAGTTGTAAACATCCCTGTTCCTGTGCAGCAGCAAGCTGTAAACATCCAGCTCCTCCTTGTAATAGCATAACAATTTGTAAACATCCAGTTCTCTGCCAGTAGCATAACAAGTTGTAAACGTCCAGCTCCGTGTGTAGCATAACAAGTCAGTTGTAAACATCCTATTCTGTAGTAGCATAACAAGTTGTAAACATCCAGCTCTGTGCATGTAGCATAGTCGTAAACATCCTGTTCGTGCAGCTAGCATAACAAGCCGTAAACATCCAGTCCGTGTAGTAGCATAACAAGTTGTAAACATCCAGCTCTGTGTAGCAGCATAACAAGTTGTAAACATCCAGTTCTGCAGCAGCATAACAAGCTTGTAAACATCCTGTTCCTGCGTAGTAGCATAACAAGCCAAACATCCAGCTCTGTGCAGTAGCATAACAAGCTTGTAACATCCTGTGTAGCAGTTCTGTGCAGTAGCATAACAAGCTTGTAAACATCCAGCTCTGTGTAGTAGCATAACAAGCTTGTAAACATCCAGCTCCTGCAGTAGCATAACAAGTTTGTAAACGTCCTTGTTCTGCAACGATAGTTGTAAACATCCTGCTCTGTGTAGTAGCATAACAAGTTGCAAACATCCAGCTCCGCAGTAGCATAACAAGCACAACATCCAGCTTCCTGTGTAGTGCATAACAAGCTTGTAAACATCCAGTTTCCTGTGTAGTCAGCATAACAAGTCGTAAACATCCAGCTCTGTGTAGCAGCATAACAAGCCGTAAACATCCAGCTCCTGCGTAGCAGCATAACAAGCTCGTAAACATCCAGCTCCTGTGCAGCAGCATAACAAGTTGTAAACATCCAGCTCCCTGT